>NC_049907.1:613144-829695 GCF_001411555.2 Juglans regia
GGTTGTGGAGATTTCAACTGGAAGATGATTCATTGTGGAGATTGGTTATTGTTCAGAAGTATGGTTGTAATTGGGGGGGTTGGTGTTCCATGGAGGGTAGGGGTTCCTTTGGTGTAAGCCTTTGGAAATTTATTAGAAAGGGGTGGGAGGAGTTCATAAAACACACTAGTTTTGAGGTGGGAGTGGGGACTAGAATCAGTTTTTGGTTTGATGTATGGTGTGGTGAGAGTTCTCTATTTACTGTTTTTCCAATTGTTTCCAAATTGGCTGAAAATTAGCAGGCCACTGTCTCAGATGTATTATGCCGTGACAATGGGAGTGTTCTGTGGAATTTGATCTTATTCAGAAATGCACAAGACTGGGAAGTGGATGAAATAGCAGGTTTATACAGCCTTTTATATTCCAAGAAGTTAGGAGGAAATGGGAGGGATAGAATGATGTGGAAACATTCAGGGCGCAAAAAATTTTCTGTTAAGTCCTTCTATAAAGAGTTGTCAGCTCATCAGCCCATTCGGTTCCCTTGGAAAGGTATTTGGAGAGCTCCTGTACCCCTGAAAGTCTTTTTTTACTTGGACTATTGCTTTGGGAAAGATTTTGATTGCTGACAATTTGAGGAAACGTGGTATGATCGTGATGGAATGGTGTTACATGTGTAAAAGTAATGGCGAATCAATTGAGCACCTTTTCCTGCACTGTGAGGTGGCGAGGGAGCTATAGGCAGGTATTTTCAGTTGAGCTGGGCTGTATTGGGTCATGCCTAGAGTGTGATGGAGCTTTTAGCATGTTGGAATAGTCATCATCATTGCCCTCAACTCGCAGCTACATGGAAGATGGTTCCTTTGTGTCTATTGTGGTGTATATGGATGGAATGGAACGAGAGATGCTTCAACAACAAGGAGAGAAATGTGGGGGAATTATGGAATTTTTTTGTGTTTTCTTTAGTTCAATGGCTGGCTGCTATTGTACGGTGGGAACGTTTACGAGTTCTTATTTTCTTTTCAGCTTTCTAGAATGTGATTAGGAGTCTCTTTTGTATACTTACTGTGTACATGGGTGTTTCCTAGTTTCATTCAATCAATAAATTTCTTACTTATAAAAAAAAAAATTAGAACTAGTGGGTAGAGTTCAAAGAAAGTTATTTGAAGTGATAAGTTGTCATAAGAAAAATTCTACTCATCATCTCCACACACCACTATTTATTTTTATTTTTTTCTCTTACCAAATGTGTGGTGTATGGATGATGAGTAGAAGAATTCAATTAGTTTAAGAATAATAAAACCCAAAAAAATTAAAAAATGAAAATACAAATAAATGTGGTGTGGTGTATGAGGATGATGAATAGCAAAACTCATTGTTATAATGCTCGTGGGACTGTCCTTGGATCAGTATTTATTTGGTTGAGTTGACTTTGTGGTCAGTTCTTACCTTGTAACTTACATGCTGGTCACTTTCAGTGACTTGTTGATAAATTATCCTTGTATGATTTGCCTAGTACTTGAGACTTTTTAATGCCTTTAATGCTTCTTTTTCTTGCTCATAGGCTGTAATTAGGTATTTCTCTCTTGTATACTACTTGTGTACTTGGACTTTGCCTAATTATGAGGATCAATAAACATTCAAGCATTAACCGTTTTTAGTATCACCTGCATGATTCTTATTTCCAATGAGTAAAACAAATTTAGGAAACGAGAAGATTGTGATTTATATGCAACAAAAGTTGCATTACTACCTGGAAATGATCCCTTCTTCAGAAATTATACTCCAGATGGTTTGGAATCTGCCTTTTAAGTATCTACAACTGTCTTTTCTAGTTAGAATGATGCAATCATATTGCTGATTTATACTTCATTATGCTGTTCTTCATCCCATTCACTAACTTGTGCATTTAATCCTGTAGTGACCTCTATGAAGGAACCCGGATGGCTAGGGCCGAAGATTTCTCTAGCATAAGACAAATCATGCAACCTTTGGAAGAATCTGGCATACTTGTTCTCCGGACTGATCAAGAGGTTTGTGCCCTTGCTCTTTCATAGTTAAGGGGAGGTTTGAATAGTGAGTTGAGATAAGATGAGACGAAATTTGAAAGTTGAATAAAATATTATTAGAAAACCCAGGGGTTGGCCCAAGTGGTGAAGACCTTAGTCTTTGGTATCACTCCCTTCAAGGTCCAAGGTTCAACACCTCATGGGTGTAAACAATCTTTTGGTGCCACACCTTCGGGTAAAAAGCCAGCGATTTAACCAGTTCCGTGTAGGAAAACTTCCGAGGGTACGGTGCACGGGACTGGGGTTTTCTTTGCAGGGGTGGGTCCGAAAGGCCCTACCTTGGAGAGGTTTCCTGACATAAAAAAATATATATATATATTGTTATAATATTATTTTTGTTTTGAAATTTGTAAAAGTTGAATTGTTTATTGTATTTTGTATGAAAATTTGAAAAAGTTGTAATGATTAGATGAGGGGCTTTTTGTATCCAAACCTCCCCTTAATCAACAGGTCTGAGTAGCATTTGCTGATGTGGTTATTAATATTAACACTGAAAAACTGCCCCTGTTTGGTGTTAGTTTCATTTGAACTGGAAACATTATTCACTTGTTTTTGTGCTAGTAGCTTCTTGAAGCATTGGATTCCTTCGTTGTTGTGGAAAGAGATGGCCAGATAATTGCTTGTGCTGCTCTTTTTCCTTTCTTTGAGGAGAAGTGTGGAGAGGTTGCTGCTATTGCAGTTTCTCCTGATTGCCGTGGACAAGGACAAGGATACAAATTACTTGGTATGATTTTAATTTCCTTATTACTGCAGTTTGGCAACATCTGAGATGCGTACCCATAGATTACTATTAGTGTTTTTCTGTTCAATATCTAGCGCCTTGTTCTGACAGAAACTGATAGGAGTAATAAATAACATAGCAGAATCATTCATTATGAGAACTCTTTGGAAGGGTGATTATATTATGAACATGGATATAATGTGCTCCAAACCAATGCAGTAGTAGATTCACATATACAAGAAAAAAACAAAATCTTTAAAGGTTGACATCAAGTGCGTCTGTTCAATTATATGAATTCAGAAAATCCTATTGGTGGTTTTTCCTTTTTTTTTTTTAATTAAATAATTACCTGTTTGTTGCTTGTGGCCTTTGGTCTGCAATTTTATAACTGGAGCAAATGACTGCAGATTACATCGAGAAGAAGGCATCCTCCCTTGGATTGGAGATGCTTTTCCTGCTTACAACACGAACAGCAGATTGGTATGTTTGCACCCTCCTACTGCATGAATTTGCAACCTCCTGCTGCTTTAAATAAATTTCATAGATGTATGCTTACTGTATCAGATTGCAATGGATTCAATAATATATATATATAACTGAAAGTAGATTGCTGGTTGAAAAATACAGTGGAGTATATTATAGTTTTATGAAGAGGCTGTGCCCCAAATTTTATTGATTAGCCCTTAATAATGGTGGTAGAACACCATTACAAGTTTGAGATTTCAGCTGTCACAAGAATCCAAAAACCAAAATTGGATGCTGTTTTGATGACAGCTCGCTCGTTGGGAGAAATGAGTCTTTCGAACTCTTCGTTTTTGGGCGAATACTCTTGTACTGAATGTGGATGCTTTAAATGTTTCCTTTTTAGACTTTGTTAGTTCCTAGTTTCATAGCTTGTATTTAGGTGTTTCCGCTTGTATACTTCCTGTGTGCTTGGACTATGCCTCTCTACTTGCATTAATAAATTTCTTATTACTTGTAAAAAAATAAAAATAGCAACCAAAACCAACCTGCGAATGAGAAATATGTTTGTGTTTGGTATTCAGTTTATGGCTTGGTGAACATGGTAAAATGCTCGCTTTTGGAAAACTTATATCCACTTTTTGTTTTACAGGTTTGTGAGGCGTGGTTTTTTGGAATGTTCACTTGAGTCAATACCAGAAAAGAGGAGAAAAATGATCAATCTGTCCCGCAAATCCAAGTACTATACGAAGGAACTGCTACCTGATTCAAGTGGAATTACTGTTGATAGAGCAGTCCTTTGAAGTTGCAATGCTGCAGCTTGAAAAATTAGTTTTAGTAGATCAGAAGTATGTCGCGGATGTCTTTCTCATAATGCCGCATCAGATTTTTGATGTTGGCTATATTGGATTAATCTGCCATCCTGTGGAGGCATACTCGAAATTTTGTTCTGGGTTATGTTGAATAACAAGTATTGCAATTAACCACCTTTTTGTGCTCATTTACAGAATGGCAAGTTGCTGATGATATAATGAAAAGAAGATGGTGACCTCTGAATCCACGTATGATGTAAGGTCTATGAGAGGAAATGAATTGATAAGATTCTTACTTGAGACCTAAAAAGAATAATGAATCAGATGGTGATTCTAATTCAACACTTGGATCATGGTATACTTCCATGCTCTACAACTGCATCAACAGTTGCTCATTTATCGACACATCCAATAACTCTACTTATTGGAATGACTTGATGTTAGGCTTATACATTCTAAAAGCAACAACCCTTTACAATCTTATACTCGAAAGCGATGGTTAGCTCTCATGAGAACCTGGCTTGTAAGAAATTACATATATGATATATATGATTAAGCTTGGCTTACACGAGAGATGCGGCACACTTTGATCATGACACAGTGCTAGGCCGGTGGCTGTTCGAGTGCACGTACGGTATCAGTCATCAGAGTGCATGAATGATATATTCTTACACTTCATAAAATATTAAAAACTGCCAAGATAGGTTGATCGTCGAGGGGACATAGATACAAGGATAGGTTTCATATTGCAAGGTCCGTACCCAGCGGTTATATTAGGATACATTTATATTGCAAATCAACATGCTCATGATTCTGTATTTGAAGCATTTTGGCTCTTGTCCTGGTGTTAATTTCCTCATTTTCACTGTAATATTTCACAGCTAGCCCAAAAAATTAAGGACATAAAAGACTTCTGGATCAAGAGTCAATACATCGGTGACTATCCCGTTTGGATGGTGAAAATGTTTCATCTCATTTTATCTCATCATTACAACTTTATCAAATTTCCACACAAAATATAATAAAAAATTTAATTTTTTTAAATTTCAAAACAATAATAATATTAAAAAATAATATTATAATAATATTTTATTCAACTTTCATCTAAAATCTTCTCAACTCATTTTACTATCCAAACTGAACTAAGTGCTGCATTGCCTCTTTGAATAAAGCAACGAGGGGTAATGTATGCAATGCCATTATGCCGCTGACATTAGGGCCCGTAGTCGAGTGGCTGAAGGCAGTTCACAGCGATGACCAAAAGTACCCCAATGTATTAAACTCAACTTTCCGGCAACAATTTGTTCCGTAACTTGAAATACAGCTACTCTAATGCTGTGAGACGGTCACAAAAAGGCAGGGGATGAGCAACTTTCCGGCAACAATTGACATTGACTCATCAAATAAGTGTCATATTCAAAATTCAATGAATTTGTGTTTAAAATCCCTATTAGATTCAGTATACACTAAAATCTTCAACTTTAAGCTACAGTATATAAATTCATCTCTAAATTTGAAGACTAATTGTTTACTCTATAATTATTATTTTATTTACTTAAATCATTGTTTCTCAATTTTGAACCACAATATATTTAAGTTGGAAAACAATAATTAAGTATCAAATTAAATTATTAATTAAAGTGTAATTGTAAAATATGAAACAGATAAATTAATAATTTTATTATTAAAAAAATAATATTATATTATTATTTTGACTAATTCAATGTGGAGTTATGGCTATGAAGATTTTGAATTTATGAAAAATATGTACTTTTCATCAAATTTTAAAGATAAATTTGATGAAACCAATGCCAATTCCTTTTTTTTTTTTGGGGGGGGGGGGGGACACAGAATTCTTCAATCAGTCTATTGCACCGCGGATGCAACTTAAATGTGCCATAGTTTTACCGAGTACAACTTCAACTCCCATTTATTAAAATCAAGGAATTCATTTGGGGCAAAGCGACTTTTTTTAAGAAAAATGTGATACCAGGAAAAATTCAAGGCAGCTCGTCTCTTATATAATAGAACCATGAGCAGAGAGAAGTGAGAAATAAAATCATTCTTCCTCTGGTTTGGGAAGGCCCTTCCACTTGAAATTGTCTGCATATGCCTTCACCTGCAATCAGAGCAGAAGCTTCTACATTGTTACGACTGATATGAACATTTTAACATGCTGATGAATCAGCAACTAAGACAGCTATGATCATGTCATGCTTCCCTAGACATGGGTTGATGCAACAATGCACGGCTGGCCGAACACTGACTCACAACCATCTAAATCCTCAACTTATATTGCCACATTTTAATATTTATTCTAGAGCACTTTAGGCCTAGAAGTTATTTTGAATTATTGCATACGATACACATCTTAAATTTTTCTGGGCGTATTAACAAGATCTAAAATCATCATTCTGCATGACTAGTTAACTCTCGAACTTGTTAAACGTTTTCATCCACACTCCATATCTATTCTCATCATAGTGACTTTTTTACTTTTTGGAAGGAGATACTAATAAAAAAAACTTTTTGGAAGGAGATATCCTCCTTGTTCTCTTCTCCTTTTGCCAATTAAGCATCATTTTCCAATTCAGAAAGTCGAAAAAACAACTCCATATGCAAGGAAAAAAAAGGTACAGAGAGACTTCAAGATAACATTTGAGATCTTCCACAGGAGCCAGGACTTTAATTCTTCATGCATCATGAAAAAACCATAATGGTAAAGTAGGACATAAAAGAACTACAATGTCTTCTATGTGCCAACACCAATTATTGGATGACCACCATTCCAACATTATACTACAAGGATGAAATAAAAAGAGAGAAAAAAAAAATGTTGTAGAGAGGGATTCAAACCCTAGTGCAACAAAGACACACAGGTCAGTCAATGGTCGACAAAAGCAACAACACCCCAAGAATTGCGATTAAAAAGGAGACTAGTACAAGCTCAAAAGGCTAAGCAACCAGATAAGGAAAACGATTGAGCTTAAAGACAGGCATTCCTCTTCTGTTTACCCAAACAAAAATGGACTACGCTACTGATAACACCACTAAAGCCATCAGTAAACCATCTCTACAGTTCAACATGTTAGGAAAACATCATGTACAGGAAGAAAGGATTGTAATAAGAATTCATATCATTGACGGCATTTTTCTGACTGTCTTGGAAGGAAAATGCCTCCTACGAAATGCATTGCAATTGAATCCAAGGTGTTTGAGGTTATAAGGGATGGACGCCATGAGCTTATAACTGAGAAAGGATGAAAAGTTGTGAAAGATATGAGCTTGGGGCTAGCTACGGTATGATGGTTTACCAAAGCTTTGGAGGAGCGTCTGAAGGCTGGGAGAAAGGAGTTTTACACTGCTCATCGGGAAGGGGACAGGGGCTTCATTGCACAGCGTTGCTCTAACTCCCAAGGCTTTTACATGGCACTGGTAGAGTACGATGGGGAAGGCCGCCGGAGTTTCATCTTCATACCAGGGGATAGGGTGCATGGGTTGGAGGAAGCTAGCGGAGGTATTGAAGGAAGCTGGAAGAGAAGGTGGTCCTGCTCGTTTGTCCCCGCCAGTGACAACGGTAGCCACTTTTGACACTCGGTCATACAGGGAGGTACTCCAACAACCACGGGTTTTGGAGTTGCCTCGCGAACATGTCAGACTGGTAGGAGTGGTAGGTCTGCAAAGGTCAGGTGGTGCCACCATTTCTGCAAGTGCACAGAGATGTGAGGGGGGTGGCAGGGGAGGTGTTGGTCTGAATGAGGAAATGGTGCATCAAGTGTTGACTGTAATGAAGAGCCAGCTGGGCAAAATGACTGATAAAGTTAACTGGCTAATACAGTGCGTTAAGGAGAAAAATGGGCTGGGCTTGGGCTTGGGCTTGGGCTTGGGCTTGAATGTAGAAAATAACAGGAGTGTCGTTTCGGGCTCTCATGGTCAAACGGGCCAGGGTCAGCATAGTGGGCCTAAAGGGAAGGAAAAATGTATTGGGCCCAGGTGTTAGGCTTCAGCCCATGGGTATGCAGTCTTCCAAACAACAGGCAGGCCTTGTTTGGAGGAGAAGAATGCAGGTTGAAGTTGGCCCATTGGCAAGTGGGTACCAGCCACCATCGCTAGTGAAGGCTCAGGTGACCTTGCCGAAGGTTGCAAACCACCGACGGATGCTATGTTGTCGACGGTAGTATTCACAGAGCAAGGAGGTGTGAGATCGAGCAACACTAACATCCCCCTAGCCTCCGACATGTCGGGACCAGCATAGACTAGCCCAACGGTGGTTGCCGATGCACCTATGATGACAACCCCATTGAAAAGACAGTCGGGGGTTGAAGTTATAGAAGAAGGGGCTACGAGAATACTCAACTGTCCTCAGTTGGGCAGTCACAAAGAGTAGTGTCGGAGTCCACTGCCCCTACCAATGGTGTCCTAGCACCAGAAACTGGAGGAGTGGGCCCTCAAGGTAGTCACAGGGAGTTGGGCAAGGACTTGAGGAAGGAGGCACTCTTTGTGGGGGTGCCAGATGGATCGGATCTGCAGTTGGTTATCTGCGACGGAGAATGCTTTGATGGGGGGGTTGCTGAACTAACCCCATTATGCACGCTCCCTCCCAGTCCTAATTCAGAGAGGTTCATTTTTGTTTAAGAAGGTAGAGGAGTTACAAGCTTGCATTGGGGTTTCTTGTATAGGTTTTGAAGAGCAGTTCCGGGCCCTTCTTGTTGCCATTGAAAATGGTCGCTTGAAGTCCGCCACAAAGAGAGACAGGGAACTCAAAAGGCTCAAATGTACTATTAATTATGCAGCAAATGAGGAGAGTGGTGTAAGGGATAGATTGAAAGGGAGGGGGGTCACTATTGCTCATGAAACCTAAGATCCTCTCTTGGAACGTGCAGGGGTTTAGTGATCGCAATAAGCGCCTTCGCATAAAATCCTTACTGCGGACGTGGAAGGTTGATGTGGTGTGTCTTCAAGAAACAAAATTGCAGGTCATTAATAGAAGAATCA
Source organism: Juglans regia (assembly GCF_001411555.2). NCBI lineage: Eukaryota > Viridiplantae > Streptophyta > Magnoliopsida > Fagales > Juglandaceae > Juglans > Juglans regia. Next base: position 622,180 of record NC_049907.1, read on the forward strand.
TTCGTAGTCGGTGGGGGTGTTCGTATGTGGGTTGGTCCTATTTGGCCTCGTTGGGTGCTTCAGGTGATATTCTTTTAATGTGGGATAAAAAAGTCGTGGAGGTAGTACAGAAGTGTGTTGGGAATATATATATATATATATATATATGTTAATAAGTAAACAATTATCCGTTGGGAATTTCTCAGCCGCTAGTTTATTTAAAAATGTTGTAGATGGATGGGAGTGGACTTAATGTAGGCATCTATGGGCCAAACATGGATAGAGATAGGAGAAGGCTATGGGAGGAGTTGGCGGGTTTATATTATTTATGGGATGTGTCGTGGTGTATGGGTGGGGACTTCAATAGCACTCGCTTTCCTAGTGAGCGATCGGAGAATTATCGCAGGCCATGGAGGAGTTCTCTGAGTTCATATTTGATTTGGATATCATGGATCTCCCCCTTGTTGAGGCCTTGGGGGCGGGTTCACATGGTCCAATAGTCAGGGTTGGTCAAGATTGGATAGGTTTCTCGTCTCCCCTTTGTGGAAGGCACACTTTCCGGAGTTTTGTCAGAAGCAGTTGCCCCGTGTTCGCTCGGATCACTTTCCTATTTTGTTAGATTGTGGAGGTATTCATGGGGGACGCCAGTATTTCAAGTGTCAAAATATGTGGTTAGCAACTGATGGTTTTGTAGAGAAGTTTCGTTCTTGATGGTCTTCTTATCAGTTCACGGGTACTCCCATATTTATTCTTGGTGGTAAACTTAAGGCTTTGAAGTAAGATTTAAAGAAGTGGAACTTGGAAGTTTTTGGCAGCGTTGACAACTAGAAGACTACCCTTATGGAGGAGGAGCTACAAGAGTTAGAGATGGGAATTGACGGGAGAGACCTTGGAGGAGGTATTGTTGAGGAAAAGTTCAGTCGTGTCTGAACTAGAAAGGGTGTTGTTGATGGAGAAGACCTCGTGACGACAAAAATCCAGGGCCCTTTGGTTAAAAGAAGGTGATAAATGCATGAAGTTCTTCCATAAAGTGGCTAATGCACATTGGCACATCAATGCTATTGAGACACTCCATTCAGGTAATCAAGTACTCTCTTTCCCCTCCAAAATAGAGAACCATATTGTGCATTATTATGAAAACCTCCTCATGGAGCCGACTTGTTGGAGGCTGAAGCTCAATGATTTGTTTTTTGAGTCTATTGATCCGCAGAGTGCAACCTGGTTGGAAAGACCTTTTGACGAAGATGAGATTTATAAGGTCATTAATGGTATGGCTAAAGACAAAGTGCCGGTCCGAATGGCTTTTTGTTGGGATTCTTACAAGCTTGTTGGGAGATTGTGAAATGTGATGTTATGCGGATTTTTCTTGAATTCCACTCCTTCAAAAAGTTTGAGAAATGCCTCAATGTGACGTTCATTACTCTCATACTGAAGAATCATGGGGCTACGGAAATTGAGGATTTCTGCCCGATAAGCTTGGTGAGTTGGATATACAAGATTATTTCGAAGGTTCTTGCTAATCGGCTAAGCTTGGTAATGGAACAAATTATTTCAAAGCTTCAAAATGCATTTGTTCAAGGGAGACAAATCCTTGATTCAGTTCTCACTGCAAATGAGTGCTTGGATCATAGGTTGAAGGAGAGAGTACCAGGTATTCTATGCAAGCTAGACATGGAAAAAATATATGACCATATGAATTGGGAATTTCACTTTTATTTGCTCGGGAGGTGTAGCTTTGGTGATAGGTGGATTTTATGGATTCAACATTGTGTTACTACTTCTCGCTTCTCAGTGCTAGTTAATGGCACTCCTGCTGGATTTTTTAACAATTCCCGTGGATTGCGTCAAGGGGATCCGTTGTCTCCTTTTCTTTCATTATTGTTATAGAGACACTTGGTTGGATGGTGAAGGTTGCTGTTGAAGAAGGTTTTTATGCGGTTTTTGGGTGGGCAATGGTACTAATGGATCTATCATAATCTCACATCTCTTATTTGCAGATGACACTCTCCTCTTTTGTAAAGTGGATCTTGGCAAGATTCAAGCTTTACGAGCACTTGTTATGCTTTGAAGCCGTGTCGGGGCTTAAGGTGAACCTTGGTAAGTCCGAGATAGTGGTGGTGGGTGTGGTGCCTAGAATCAACAATCTGGCGAGTCTCTTGGGTTGTAAAATGTCTTCTTTGCCTATGAAATATTTGAGTCTTTTTTTGGGGGCAACCTTTAAAGCTAGAGCTATTTGGGATGGGGTTATTGAGAAAGTTGAGAAAATAGTTGACTGGTTGGAAACGGTTGTATTTATCGAAAAGGGGTTGACTCACACTGATTATGAGCATTTTATCTAACCTTCCGACCTTTTTTTTTTTTTTTTTTTTCTATCTATTTCCATTGCCTGCTAGGGTGGCGAATATGATCGAGAAGTTATTTCAGACTTTTTTGAGGAGTGGAGTGGGGGAGGAAACAAAATTCCATCTTGTTAATTGGAATAAAGTTTGCTCCCCAATCTTGAACGGTGGATTGCGAGTGCGCAATTTGAAGACTTTCAATAAAGCTCTATTACGGAAATGGCTATGTAGGTACCACTTGGAGGGGGATTCACTGTGGAAGGAAGTTATTGACTTTAAACACGAAAGTGCTTGGGGGGGCTGGTGTTCCAATGAAGTGAGAGAGAGAGGGGCGTGGGCATGTGGAAATTTATTAGGAGGGGTTGGCAATGTTTTGAATACCATATCCGTTTCTTGGTTGGAGAGGGTACCAGAATCAGGTTTTGGCATGATGTTTGGTGTGGAGATCACGCTCTTGATAGGGCCTTCCTAGCTCTCTATAGTATTGCAGTTAACAAGGATGCTTCTGTGGCAAATCTGCTTGCATTTTCTCATGATTCTCATTGGTGGAATGTCCTATTTAATAGGGATATTCATGATTGGGAATTGCATACCGTTTCAGAATTTTTCAGATTGATATACTCCACAGGAAGTATAACGGCACAGGGAGATAGAATACAGTGGAGGTCCAATGGCAACAAGAAGTTTACAGTCAAGGCGTATTACAAAATATTGTTATCACAAGGTAACATACCCTTCCTGTGGAAAAGTATTTGGAGGTCTCGTGTGCCTTCCAAATTAGCTTTTTTTGTATGGACTGCTGCTCTTGGGAATATTTTGACCACGGACAACTTAAGGAAGAGGGGGCTCATTGTGATGGATTGGTGCTATTTGTGCAAAAAACATGGAAAATCAATGGATCACTTATTATTGCATTGTGAGGTGACAAGAGTGCTGTGGAATAAGATCTTTAGAAGAGTTGATGTCGCTTGGATAATTCCATTTAGGGTGGTTGATTTACTTGTTTGTTGGAAGGAAATTCAAGGCTGTCCACTTATCAAAAAAAAGGAAATTCAAGGTAGTCCCCAAGTGGCGGCAGTATGGAAGATGATTCCCTTGTGCATTATGTGGTGTACTTGGTCAGAAAGGAATGCGTGATGCTTTGAAGATAGGGAGCACACAATGACGGAGCTTCACATTTTTTTTGCACACACGTTATTGCTTTGGTTTTCAGCCATTGTGCTTTAGTATAAACAATGTTCATGACTTCTTATCCTTGATTTAGCAACTCTAGAATGTATTTAGGCGTTCTTTTGTATACCTTTGTGTACATAGGCTATGCCTATTTCATTCATATCAATAAAATTTACCTCTTATTTATATATTAAAAAAAAATCATATCATTAAGGAACTCTAATGGCTGGCAAGGGCGGCTAGATTTTGAATAGATATGCCATTAACAGCTCTTACTGCTCCTAAACAGCACAGCTTCAAGCTTTGTAACCAGCGATGGAGAAGCTAGAAACTAACCATTGCAATTTTTCAAATCTTCAAGATTATTCCACTCTTGGCTATTCTAAAGCCTAGCACAGAGTGTTATTAATAGTGACAAATCCAACAACATCAACTGTGACTCTGCGAGTCCCCTAGTCAAACCCTAACCCATAAGAAAAAGATTTTGCCATACATGGGATCATGAAAAATAACAAAAAATGTCAAAAGAAAAGGTGAAAGAATCTCAAACCTTCAATAATGGCGTGTGGTGTTTCTTAACCTGCAGATGAGTTCAAGAATTATTGTAAATAGAATTAACGAGAACCAATAGTTAAGGTCAGAGGAAAATGTGAAACCATCAAAGAAGAATCAAGAGAAATTTCAACCAATAACACTAAAGCCTATTATAACAAAGAAAATTTAAAATAAAGAATCAGAAGATGCTCACGGCTACAAAAATTTAAAATTTTGGAAAAAGGAAGGTAATAGAGTATAGGGTCTCAATACATGCATAGAAAAAACCCACAGGAAAAGAACATTATACAAGATATGAAGATGTGGAGACGTACAGCTATCATTAGCTCTACAATTCACGAAGGGGCAATAAAAGGCTAAATTTCAACTTGTCTTTATGTCAATCTACCAAGTAAGTTTACTGGAACCAGACGCAACTAAACAAGACAAGACAAGAACAGACAATGTGAAAGCATGTGCAATTGCACAAAAAAAAAGGTATGAGAACGGACCTCGAAATAATTAGATTTGAAAGGATTACATATCAAAGATCCAAAAGAGAAAAAAAAACCACTTGCAATGTCAAGTTTTCAAAAACATTGAACAACACATACCACATAGTCCCAACCATGCCTTTCTGCAAATGACTTTGCAGCTTCTTCACTGTCAAAACTCAGTGCAGAATCACCAACGTGGGCATATGGGTCCCCTGTGGACGTCCAGCCCATCAATGGATTTTCCCACCTACAAACTTATTAATTAGTGAGGAGAAACAATAAAATATGTAATCGGGGGTATATGATTTTTTTAAAAGTAATTCATTGTACAAGGGGCAGGTGCATCAAATTATCACCAAATAAATTTAAAGAACTAATGCATTTTTGTTAAAGAACTTGATTGCCCTCTCGTAAGAACAAATATTGGAGGGGAGCTTGTAATATGTGTTGGCCATTGCCCTGGGGCATCCATTAGTTGGTCAAGTGCATAAATGATGAACATTGCTGTCTGGCCTGAATTCTAGATAGATATTCTAAAGTTTAAAAAAAAAAATGACAGTCATTACATAAATATTCAGAAATTCAAGAAATCACAAATATTTAAGAAATATTCACAAAATAGAGATATCTTGTTTTCCTAGGCTTCACAAAAAATAGAGATAATTGCTATTAATAAACCACTGTAATCAACTTGTGACTTATACTTTTTCTAAATACAAAATATGTTCGGTATAATAAAGAAATTTTCTGGAAAAGCTCGATTTCACCATTATGCATATCTTTGACAACATATTGTCAGCAGATGGAAGTATCATTTCCATGAGATCAATCAGGCTTCTCTGCAGAAAGCCAAGAGCATAAGATTGCATTCAATAAATGGTATTTATCCACCTAGCCATCGTGAATAACGGTAGAAAATATTCCTACCACATAAAACCATCAAAGCAAAAGAGAATTCAAAGTTCACGACTAGAAAGGCTTCCCCCAAGAGGAATTACACAGATAAAAGAACATACTTTTGTGTTGACATAAAATTGATCTTCCACCTTCCAACTTTCCCTGATCCTTGTTGGGTTGCAGCTCTAGCAGGCGAGAGAATGACAACCTATAATACATATGTCAAAAACTGAAGTGAGAAGAAGTGCTCTGGACTGAAAATCTTAAACACAATTATCGAATAAATGAAAAAAAAAAAAAAAAGCTTAATAACTCAAGCAACTATGACAATCCAGTGACAAAAAGAACCAGATCAAGCCTAAACTTATGCCTTGAGTTCCCTTTGACCAACAGCTTGCCATGTCCTTAGTAACTCATGGAATCTATTTATATAACCATGACAAAATAGAGATTTTCCCAACTACATACATATACCGACTTCTCTTAAGTAGTGCTAGAGCATACAGGAAGTAACTCAAGTTTAATCAGGCATGTTTCAAACATTAAAAAGATCTAGTTCTTACCACCTAGAAATTGATACATACCAATCCACTATTAGCAAAATATTGGCCAGTCAATAACAACAAATTTTTTACTTCTTTCTGTGAGCCCAAGCCCATGGGCTACATTTACCTTTTGCTCTTACTTCTTTTTACCCGCGTTTTGGCTTTAGATTATTGTATGAGGCCTTTGGGTTGTAACAGTGGGCTTAGGCCCGTAGCATTAACTAGTTCGCAGATTGTAGTTTTATTATCTTGTTGTTACTTTTTAGCCCAGACCCAGTACTCGGATTATATGTACTGAGCAACTTGGCTCTGAAGAATCATCCAAATAGAATCAAAAAACTTAATTTTCCCTTCTATCTTCTTCTTCTACCCAAAGGTCCTCACCCTCGAAGTGAGATTATTCTTTTTGACTCTTTGTGGTGTGTTACAAATTGGTATCAAAGAGACACCGATCTCTGTGCCATCATGGAGGAAATCTTTGTATCCTTCAGCAAAATCAGTGAGTCAATGGAACGAATTCACGAAATTCTCCATCAACATGTAATTGATGGCAGGAAGGGTTTTGAAAAAAAAAATAATCATCTTGAACAACTACTTCGTGAGTTGCAGGAAAAGGAAGAACGAGATAAGTGTTATTCCGACGCAATTACTCTTTCTTCTGTTCCTAGAAATCCCTTTACAAATTGGAAATTATTTTTTCAACGCTCAAATCTCCCTCCCCAATTTTTGTTTCCTTCCTTTGCTCTCAAATTTTACTTTCTCTTTCCTTCCTTTATGTTGGTCGTCCCTAGCACTAACTATACACTAACTAAAAAAGGGGAAGACCAAGCCATCCAATGGAAGTTTGACCCCGATGGAATCGATTTTCAATTTCTCAACTCTTCACTTTCACCACAAAAAACCAGTCATACTATATTTCAACCCATAGATCTCTCAAAAACTTTAATCTTGGTGTGGTTCCACATCCACGCTAGTTCCATTCATCCATGGTGGACAAGGCAATCCTGTCGGCCTCTCAGTCACCTTCGTCGACGTCGTCGATCGTGCTGCTGGGCCATTCAGGGAGTTACAAAGCCTTGCTATGGGGAAAGGAGTAGCAGCAATAGCTTCGGCTTCTGTAAAGAAGACCCAGGTCTTCAGTTGCAACCTCAAAATCCGCTGCAACAGCTTTGGTCTCTGGTTCTCCAAATCAGTTTTGAATGGGGTCCAAAGCTTCTCCACAGCCTTAACTCAATCCTTTCTTGAACCACGAGATGTGCTACGTTTGGCTAGGAATGACATGACCTATGATGATGCGGCAGTTTTTGTCTCCATTCCCAGTGGTAAGCATTTCTCATGTCACCATTTTCAGTTTTTGTTGAAATTCAAGTGCACAGCATACTATGGAAGGTAATTTTGAGGTATATGGGGTCTTTTATACTTTGTTTGTAAGCTCTGGTGGAGGGGAATGGAGAATTCGTATGGGGTTGCAAGTTTCAGTAGATACGAACCTTGCTCCTCATATGCTTGATTTTTTGCCACTTAAAGTTGTTTTCAAGCCCTTTGATAGAGGAAGAGAAAGAAACCCTTTGGGAATGCATTGGAATGGCCAGGACACCATTGAGCTATTGAAAGAGCCCCAAAATTTTTTTGTAGCAAATAATGTAGTACATCATGTCACTCAGAGAGAGTAATTATTTAGGTTGTGTGGTGGAGAAGGATGTGCTGGAAAAGAATTTGCGAGTGTGGAATGGAGAGTGCGTTTGATGTGAGAATTGGGATGGGTCTAAAAAATTTATTGAAGGCTGATTGTGTGAAGGTGATTCCAATGATGCCTACTTTTGGGTGTGACTCCAATGATGTTACTTATTATGCTATGATAGATGCTGATGGACTGGCAATGCATGCAGCTCCTATGTACATAGCAGCAACCGGAATAAATAGGCCAATTGCACTCATTGAAGCTAATGTTGTCCTAAGTCGAATTAGTCTTTTCTGTGAGATAGCTGGGCACCTCTGTTTGGTACCCTTCACCCTAAGTTTGACCCAATGACTTCCTGGAAGTCTGCTATTGGTTTGATGTTATGCTCATTGCCTGTTGTGGTTTTTCTAACATGGTTAACCAACAAGGAGATGAAGCAGAAAGGGATGGGGTTAAATGTAGTTCTCTACAATACACTCTTGGCCATATGTGTTGATCTTGAATATTATCAAAGGAAAGCTAGGGTTTTCTTTAAGATACGGCAGCTAGGCAGCTAATCTCCTATTTTACTGGGTTGCGGCTAGGGTTACATGGCAACTAATCTCCTATTCTACTGGGATACAACAGAACTAATTTCAAATAGATTAGGATTTATTTACTAATCTTATCTTGTATTTAAATTAAACTTGTACATATTTAGATAAGATAAAGTCAGGTTAGTTTAGATAAGATAAAGATGTAGTTTGTTGAGATTCAAATTGAATTCTCAATCTTATCTTTGCAATTATTTCTGGAACTATTTTTTATATAATGAGAAGAAAGCACCTCAAAGAGGTATTCGACCAAATCTGACATGGTATCAGAGCTACTTTGATTTCCTTTTTCTTTTTTTTCTTGCACTTCCTCGGCCAACCCTAAAATCTTTAGGGTTTCTATTTTCTGTTTTTTCCAGAGGCTACTTCTAGTTTCTTGATTTTCCTGGGGTCCTCTATTTCACGGCAACATCTCTCTTTTCTTGCTCTTGGTCTGTTTTCATGGCATCTGAAAAATCTGATTCCTTGTGCATTCGGTTCAATGGAAAAAATTATTTTGCTTGGGCATTTCACTTTTAGCTTCTTGTCAAGGGTAAAGAACTCTGGGGTCATGTTGATGGGACTATTCCAGCCCCTAATAGTGCAAAGGAATTGTCTACATGGGAGAGTAAGGATGCCAAGATCATGTCTTGGATCCTAGGTTCTATTGAGACTCACATCATCCTCAATCTACGACCCTACAAAACCTCCAAGGCTATGTGGGAGTATTTGAAGAGAATCTACACTCAAAATAATTCTGCTCGAAGATTTCAATTGGAATTTGAGATGGCTAATTTTTCTCAAGGTGGCTTATCAGTGGAGGACTTCTATTTTGGTTTTTCAAATCTGTGGGCTGAATACACTAACATTGTGTATTCTTCTATCCCTGCCGATGGTCTCCCTCATGTGCAAAGTGTGCATGAAACTAGTAGGAGGGATCAGTTTCTAATGAAACTACGTTCAGATTTTGAATCTGTTTGTTCTCAGTTAATGAATAGAGATCCAATTCCTTCTCTTGATGATTGTTTGGGAGATTTGCTTCAGGAGGAGCAAAGGTTACTTACTCGGAGTAGAATGGAACAGCAACTTGCATCTCCTGCTCAAGTGGCATTTACAGCACAAGGAAAATCCAAGGGCCGAGACTGTTGCAAGGGATTTGGTCACATTGCCACCCACTGTCCAAAGAAATTTTGTAATTATTGCAAAAAATCTAGACATATTATCAAGGACTGTCCAATCCGACCTTCTCGGAAGCAAGAGAGTGCCTATTCCACCTCTGTTGAAGTCTCGGGTGCATCCTCTTCTTCAGCTCCTGCTGCTGCCACTCATGCTTCAACACCTGCCGGTTCCAATTTTACTACTCTTACTCCCGATATGGTACAACAAATGATAATTTCTGCCTTTTCTGCTTTAGGCATCTCAGGTAAACCAAAGTCCACCCCTAATTCTTGGCTCATAGATTCTAGTGCCTCAAATCATATGACTAATAATTCCACATTGTTACACAATCTTCAGTCCTATGATGGTCCTCTCAAAATCCACACGGCAAATGGTAGTTCACTACCAATTTCTGCCGTGGGTGATATGTCCCCTGTCATTCGAAATGTTTTGGTTTCTCCTACTCTCTCCACAAGTTTACTTTCTGTTGGACAGCTTGTTGAAAATAATTGTAATGTCTCTTTTTCATCTTCTGGTTGTGTTGTACAGGATTGAGTGTCCGGGAGGATGTTCGCGAGTGGTCCTACGGAGGGTCGGCTATTTCCAATAAATCCTAGTTCAGCTTCTATTGCATCTAGTTCCTTTATTTCTTGTAATGCTGTCAAAATAAGTACTAAGGATTGGCATCGACGTTTAGGACATCCCAATCCTAATGTACTCCAAACTTTGTTTAAATCTGGTGCTATTGACAATAAAAATTTTGTTTCAATGGAAACAATTTCTTTTGATTGTGTACCTCTAGCAAACTTGCCAAAAGCAAAGTGCTACCATTCCCACAATCTGGTTCTCATGCTTCTCGGGTGTTTGATATAATTCATAGCGATGTTTGGGGTATATCTCATGTTATATCACATGCTCACTATCAGTATTTTATTACTTTTATTGATGATTGCAGTAGATTCACTTGGATATACTTTCTCCGTACAAAGTGAAGTATTTTCTGTTTTCAAAGCCTTTCTTGCACTCATTCAGACACAATTTGCTTCCTCTATCAAGGTCTTACGATCTGATTCTAGGGGTGAATATATGTCTCATGAATTTCAGAATTTTCTTCAAGAAAAAGGTATTCTTTCTCAACGTTCTTGCACATCTACACCACAACAAAATGGGGTAGCTAAGCATAAGAATCGTCATCTACTTGATATGGTTCGGGCACTTCTTATTGACTCATCCGTTCCATCTCGTTTTTGGTGTGAAGCATTAGCTACTGTTGTCCATTTAATTAATAGATTGCCCACACCAGTTTTACATAATGTTTCTCCCTATTCCATATTGTTTGGTCACACTCCTAATTATTCTGATTTCCAAATCTTTGGTTGTGTGTGTTTCATTCATCTTCCACCACATGAAAGACATAAATTAACTACTCAATCTGTTAAGTGTGCTTTTCTTGGATATAGTTTCACTCAAAAAGGGTTTCTTTGTTATGATCCTAATGCACGAAGAATTCGAATTTCCAGGAATGTTTTCTTTTTTGAAAATCAGCAATTTTTTCTATCTCATGTCGATCCTATCTCACCTAGTTTTTCAATTATTCATGATGAGCCCGAGCCCTTCCCTATGCCCATTCCTAATACCTCTTATGCTCCAATGGCTCGGTTTAAACCTGGTTTTGTCTACACTCGACGTCATAGCACCCCTTTAGCCGAGTCTCCTATGGCTTTTCAAGATTCTCCTACTCCGGCACCTGATCCAACATCCACCATAGTTCCTACTGCTTCTATTCCTTGGAAATCTACCCGTCTCTCACCCACCAGATCGGTATGTTTTTTCTTCCCCCACTTCCATGACTGCTACATTATCTTCCATTGTTATCCCTTCTTGTTACAAACAGGCTATGGAACATGAGTGATGGCAGCAAGCAATGCAGACAGAACTTGATGCACTTGCGGCTAATCAGACTTGAGATGTGGTACAATGTCCTCCTTCTATCAAACCAATTGGTAGTAAATGGGTATACTCCGTAAAGCTTCGTTCCGATGGCTCACTAAAACAATACAAAGCTAGATTGGTTGATTTGGGGAATCGCCAAGAGTATGGCATAGATTATGATAAGACTTTTGCTCTGGTTGCCAAGATGACTACTGTTCGCTTGTTACTTGCTCTTGCTGCTTCTAAATCTTGGCAATTACATCAGATGGATGTCAAGAATGTTTTCTTGCATGGTGATCTAAATGAAGATATCTACATGAAACTTCCATCTGGTATGCCTATTTCCTCCCCTACGACTATTTGTAAATTGAAGAGGTCTTTGTATGTTCTTAAACAAGCTCCTCGAGCTTGGCTTCAGAAATTTCGCAATACTTTGCAAGGGTTTTCTTTTAAGCAAAGTAAGTACGATGCTTCCTTATTTTTGCACAAGGGCGATACTGGAGGAATATTTTTATTGGTATATGTAGATGATATTATCATCTCTAGTTCGGATGGACTTTTGATTCAAAAACTTCAGCAACATCTTCATAATGTGTTTCACATGAAGAATCTGGGGGATCTTACCTACTTTCTAGGGTTGGAAGTTAGGTCTCAGCCACATGGCTTATTTCTCAATCAACACAAGTATATTCAAGACCTAATTCAGTTAGAGAGATTGGAAGATACTACTCCAGTTGATACTCCTCGGGAGGTGAATGTTAAGTATAGGAAAGACGAAGGCGAACTTCTCTCTGATCTTACCTTATACCGTAAGTTGGTTGGTAGCTTGATTTATCTCACCATCACCCGCCCTGATATTTCCTATGTTGTCCACATTGTTCGTAAGTTCATGGATTCTCCTCAACATCTTCATTTTGTAGCTGTTCGTCGGATTATTCGCTATCTACTAGGGACTCCTAATCGTGGACTGTTTTTTCCCTATGGGTTCATCTCTTCAATTAGTTGCCTACAGTGATGCAGATTGGGCTGGATGTCCGGACTCTCGACGTTCTACTATTGGATGGTGTGTCTTCCTTGGGGATTCTCTTATCTCTTGGAAATGTAAGAAGCAAAAGTGTGAATCTAAGTCATCTACAGAAGCTGAATATCGGGTTGCGGCTAGGGTTAAATGGCAACTAATCTCCTATTTTATTGGGATACAGCAGAGCTGAATTTCAAATAGATTAGGATTTATTTCTAATCTTATCTTGTATTTAAATTAAACTTGTACATATTTAGATAGGATAAAATCATATTAGTTTAGATCAGATAAAGATGTAGTTTGTTGAGATTCAAATTGAATTCTCAATCTTATCTTTGTAATTATTTATGGAACTATTTTTTATATAATGAGAAGGAAGCACCTCAAAGAGGTATTTGACCAAATTTGACAGATATAAGGTTGGAGCTGTCAAGAAACTAAATGAGGAACTTAAAGCCAATGACCATTACTTGCCTCCTATTGTTATAGTTGATGAGATTGGGAAGCATGTTCTATAGTGGATGGGGATGTAGTGGTTACATTCAATTTCCGAGCAGACCATATGGACATAATTGCTAAGGCACTCGAATATGAGAATTTTTACATATTCAATCGGGCTCGATTTCCTAAAATCTGTTATGCTGGAATGCTTCAGTATGATGGCGAGTTGAAGCTTCCAAGTCATTACCTTGTTTCACCTCCAGAAATTGAGAGAATATCTTATGAATATCTAGTGAAAAATGGAATCCGTATATTTTCTTGCAGTGAGGTCATCGAAGTTGGCCATGTAACTTTCTGCTGGAATGCAAATTGCTCTAGATATTTTAAGCCAGCACTAGAGGAGTACGTGGAAATTCCAAATGATTTCATAATTACATTAAATGTCTAGCCAAAGATGAAGGCAATGGAAATTACCGAAAAAGTGAGAGATGCTATACTTAGCCGTAAATTTGACCACATGCATGTCAATCTACCAAATGGTGACATGGTGGGGCATACTGGTGACATTGATGCTACAGCTGTGGCTGGCAAGGCTGAAGATGAGGTTGTCAAGATAACTCTTGGTGCAATAAACCAAGTGGGAAGAATTTATGTTGAAATTGTAGAAGCATGTCTTGAAAAGCTAGTTACAAAGGCTGTGATTATTCTTAATAATGAGATGAACCCAGACACTACGTCGCATGCATTGAGTTACTTTCAACAAAGGCTGGAACCAAATAATGGCCTCTTGCAAGCAATGCTTTCTATGAGGAAGTTACTGCTCTTGGGCAACAGGGGTCAACAACTTAATCCTTGGGCAGGCTTGGGTTGACTCAACAAGGGAGATAATCTTAACGAATTTTAACCATGTTTTTTTGGGTTGGAGTTGGTAGCTATGAAATGAATGGATATGTATACAATGTTGCTGAGATGCTCTAAACCTTGAGGACAAGGTTCTTTGAAGGGGACAGCAATGTAACAAACCTAATTAACTTGGACTCAGCCTAAGCCCATGGGCCACATTTACCTTTTACTCCTACTTTTTTTTACCCGTGTTTTGGCTTTAGATTATTGTATGAGGCCTTTGGGTTGTAACAGGTAGTGGGCTTAGGCCCGTAGTTAACTAGTTTGCAGATTGTAGTTTTATTACCTTGTTGTTACTTTTTAGCCCAGGCCTAGTCCGTGGGTTATATGTACTGAGCAACTTGGCTCTGAAGAATCATCCAAACAGTATCAGAAAACTCAATTTTCCCTTCTATCTTATTCTTCTACCTGGAGGTCCTCACCTCGAAGTGAGATTATTCTTTCTAACTCTTTGTGGTGTGTTACAGTATTGAACTACCTTTCTATATATGTGTACGAATGCTCCTCCCCACGTATATATAAATATTTCCAGCTTGATCAATCCCCCTCAAAAAAAAAGAAAAAAAGAAAAGGCGAATAAAACTCCAAGATCAAACTTTTGATTTTAGAGAGCTATCGGAAATGGGCTAACTTGGGAAAATGAAATTCCCTAATCCCTAGAAGTCCAAGTTCATGAAACCTCACAATTATCAATAAGTATATGATCCATTTGAAAATGGGTAAGAAGAAAAAGAAACTAAAACAATGTGATCCAATTGAAAGTGGATCAAAACAATAAACAAAAAGAATAATTTTACGGAAAAGGTCAGTTCAGGCTGTACCCTACGACGAAGGTGCTCTTCGGGGATTCCGGAGACCATGCCGATCTCGCCGGGCTTGACCTCGATCAATGCATCAGCAGAGAACGGTCTGGACCATGGGACTAGTGTGGTTCGGAAAGCACGAGCGTGGCCTGAGATGCGTTGCACGGAGCTTGCCATCGAATATCCAAATGACGCTAAGGTAACCCAACACAGTTTTGCTTCATATGCGTATTTTGCCACAAGGGAGCTTCATATGCAATTTTTGGTAAATTTACAGGCCCAGCCCCTTTTAGTTCTTGATATATGAAAACTGGCCCTTACCTTCATTTATTAATAAATGCTAACTTGCCCTAGTACATTTTTTTTTAATATTAAAAAAAGTTATTATTAGTAAATTTGTGTATGTGTTTTTTTTAATATCTAAAAAAAATGAAAATTCACTAAGGACAATTTGGGGGACAACTTGGGAGAGCAACGTACATCATTTTTTTATTATCAAAAACACTCCGTCTTATATATATATATAAAAAAATAGAGTCAATTTGGATTAACTCACTATTATTTATAAATTTTATCCTATAAATTTCATTACTATTCACAAACCATCTCAATTTATCTCATCTCAAAATCCAAACAGGATCTTAATCTTCATGCCAAATGTAGTGTAAACAAAACATTCACACCCCCTATTGAAAAGTACCACTTCAATCTCATGTGTTATACGGTAGACATACAAAGCACGAGATCCTCACTCATTTTAAACCAAAACAAGTTTCATTCTCCTCCCAAATCAATCCATCATCCTCCTGAATTTGTCCCAAAAAATAGAGATAGATCTTCAACAAAATAAGAAAATAGAAATCAAATTTTGTAAATGTCATGCATCTTTCTTGTGACTTTATCGAAAACCAAACACGGTAAAATGCATAACTTGACATGGTAGAAGCTACGGTGGTGTGGTTTTCACTTTCCACTCCTCCCACATCTCACCAATGTTTCATGAGAAAATAAGTAGGCATTCAATGGTGGTCATCATCGCTAGATCATTGTGTAGGATTTCCATATGAGTTTAAGCATAGGCTAGTTACAACGAGCAAACCCTAAACATCCCCTCTCCCATGTCCAAATATTAATATGTATATACATACATATATATATATATGTATGTATATATATGAGTAGAAATGTCAAAATCCCCTCTTTATTTTTTTTTTCTCTTTGTGTTTTCTTTCCCAAAAATATAATATGATATGTATGTTGTTTCTTTTTCACTAGAAATTCTAGATAAAATGTAGGATTTTAAGGATGTACAAAGACATTGAAGAGTTGGTGAGAAATCTCTCAATTTGATTTGTAATAAATAACAAAATCTAGAGTTTGTGCATTGGGGTTGGAGACAATGGCTAAAATGTTGAAGTGTGATCGCAGAATCATGGGAGAAGAGGCTTTCTTTACATTAGGGGTAGGCAGCAGGGCCCTGCACCTCGCCCCCGCTTAGCAGGGCAAGCAACCCTGTTTCGCCCATACAGGAGTGGGGGATCCCGCCCTGCATTTTCTCTGTGCCGCGCCCGCTTACATGTTTATATATATATATATATATACATATGTATATAATATTTATATATAAAAACATAAATATATATGTATATTTTACAAATTGTGTATATATAAATATATATTACAATTTGTTAGACTTATTCACAAAATATGCACTAGTAAATTTAAAAACTACATAATTTTTAAATTATAGTCATATTTACAAAATTTAAATTTACAATTTGGATCTAAAAATATATTTTTAATCACTTTTAGACATATGAATAATTTTTAAACCTAGTAGAATGTAATCTATTTTTAAGTAGAC
Organism: Juglans regia; assembly: GCF_001411555.2. Lineage (NCBI taxonomy): Eukaryota > Viridiplantae > Streptophyta > Magnoliopsida > Fagales > Juglandaceae > Juglans > Juglans regia. The sequence continues at coordinate 638,519 of NC_049907.1, forward strand.
ATGAGACAGAACGGATTGTGAATCCGCCTCACACCCTGCCCACCGAGGCGAGGGACAAGGCTGAAAACCCCATCCCTAGCCCCATGTGGGGTGGGGGGCAGGGTGGGGGCTACCTTACATCGTATGGTGCGGGTAGCACCCTTACTTTACATCATGGTTTGAAGTGATAGGCTATAATGACAAATCAGAACACTGGAGAAAGATAGTTTCAGTACACAAGAGGCATAATTTAGTCCATCACGGTTTAATTTTTTACACAATTGGATGCTAATGTGTTTCACTAACATTGTGTGATGTAAATAGCCTATTCTCACCGCATCTAGCCTGAAGGGAAACTCACAAAATAATAATAATAATAGTAACACCTCGTCGTTTTAAAAAAAAAATACACTTTGTCACCTTATTTTATAAAGTAATGATATAAGCTTTGCATACTCCTTTTTTAATCTGGACATGATTATAGCAATCTTTCAATTTGAATATGATTATAACAAATGTTTTAACACGGTATTAAGATTCATGATATTATCAAATATTATCAATTGCATATCTTATTATCTTATACAAAAATATGCAACTACTACCCCTCAAGATAGGTTAGGATATAGTCTCTAAAAAGTCAATGAATTGTAAGTGTCGAAAAATCGCACAACAGGCTAGAATAAGAGAAAAAATTATTCTCAACCCACTATGATGATTCAAATCTGGAACGGCATGGTCTGGAGCTCCCAATAGTGGTCCGATACGACTGTGCGGTATTCGTACGTACATCAATGATAGTGAATAAGAAGTAAATGTAGGAAAAAAAGAGAGATTGAAATACACAAATTTATGTTGTTTGACACAATGCCTACATTCATGAGTGTTTGAGGAGGAGAAATCTAATAAAACATGAGTATTTTACAGTCTCTTATTTATCATTGTATAATTGAAGTTAGATCTCTATTTGCTGGAAGTGATATTCTCGCTGGAGCTCTCATCGCTTGGTTGAAGATGATGAAGAAGTCCTAGTCCCAATCCACTTTCTCGTCCGGTCTAATCCATTTTTATCCCCTGGCCTTGGGAGTGATGAGAGATGGCAGCTTTTCTCCACTTCTCGTTGACGTGCCTGACTTGCTTCACTCCTTTTTCATTTTTCTCTATTTTTTTCATCTAGTCTTTCTTTTCCTACTGACACTTTATTTTTTCTTGTTCTCTTTTTATCTCTTTTTTTTTTTTTTTTTTCTAGGGGAGTTCTTTGATAAACTAGACTTGTTTATTTAGGCTTGGGATATTTTATCTTCTTTCATATATAAATAATTGACTTAAGTGTCTATAGAGACAGACTTCTTGAGTCCATATCCTCTCATCCAGCTACCCTCACGATAGTAAATATTACATTATGTCAACAATTCCAGTGATATAAAGATATATAATTGGTGTAATGCACAACATGTGAATATTCTGGTTCTTAAAATAATATATACACGATCTTCCGAAAAATGCAGACATGAATTAGAATAATCTTAGTGCAATCAATTTAATTCGATCCTGAATTTTCATATTTATAAAGTATGTTGTTTACATTATTTTCTCTTATGATTTTCCATTATTGTTTATCAAAACCTCTCATAAATAACTACCATTGACTTCTTGATTGCTTTTGTTTTATATCATTATTAAAATGTATGGTATATCCTAACCGGTGAGGAACAAAAACAAAAAGAAAAGAAAAAGATTAAAAAAAAAAAGAAAATTAAGGGCGGTCTTGTATATCATTCTTTACAAGCAAGATACAGTTTCATTTAAAAACAATCTAGACCCCTTTCGTAATTTGAGAAAATATAAGGGTCGTGGGTTTCAAAAGAGCAACACAATTACCGTAAGTTGTTGTATTTCTCGGACAACATAAAAAGAAAGAAAAAAGGAAAAAGGAAAAAGGAAAAAGGAAAGAGGAAAGAAAACAAAGGCTATATAGTATATAGCACTCTGCTGTATATGTCTTGTGGTCTCAATCCTATGTTTCGTCCGTAATAATAGCAAAAATTCGAACAAAATTTGGCATATAATCCAAAAATGATTAGCACGTGAACCCATCTCCGGCAGGGTCGATTCCTTTGATCCGCTGCACCTCTGCCTCCACATCTTCTCCGTTTCTTTTCTTCTCGTTAATTTGTTCTCAGCTACACCTCAGAGGTAAAACTAAATTACATGGTGTATGTTTGTCTCTGGTTTTAGGACCTGTTCATGAGGTTGATCAAATCATGCTGATAATATTTTCATCAACTTTACGAATCTCTCTGCTTTCTTATGGTGCTTGCATTTTTATGCGGTGGGATCTATCTCGCATTGTTTTGTAGGTACGAACTTGCTGGGTTAATAAAATCAGGGCTGATTTGCACTAAAATTTGATACTTGTGGTTGACATTAATTTCTGGAGGCTATAATTCCTCAACTGAAAAGTAGATGCATCAGTTTTTGTTTTGAAGTAGATGCAATCTGTGAAGTTTGCTCGAATATGTAAAGTTTATTTGAGTTTTGGTGCAGATGCTTCATTAAAGTTGTTGCAAATTGGTTTTACACATTATTAGCAACAAAATAAAATCTGGGGCTCTCATGGAATTTGAGCCATTCAGATGAAATTAGCTTCGGTCATATGGTGTATTAGGAGTAGGAATGGGATAAAGGTGTTTACTTTGTTGGGTTTTATTTTATCCTTCATGATATGTATAGAATAATACAAGTTATTTGCCCTTTTTGCGGGTAATTTGGTTTTGAAAGGCTTACATGTACAACTCGGAATGTTTGGTCAAGATTTCGTTGCTGGGTCTCTATACATCTACTGTTAATGTGCAACTAATTTCAAGTCGCTGTCTGATTATCTGTATTCTGTGCATGGGTCCTGATAGGCGGCAGGATCAACTGTGATTTTGTTCTCGAAGGGTTTTAGGGTTTAGTGATGGGTGCTCCTAAGCAAAAGTGGACAGCAGAAGAAGAAGCAGCGCTTAAAGCCGGAGTCATTAAACACGGGGCAGGCAAATGGCGCACGATACTAACAGACCCGGAGTTCAGTGGCATCTTACATCTACGCTCAAATGTGGATCTGAAGGTAATTGTTTTAAATCTTTGGAAGCAACTCTTTAACTATTATGGAAGAAAGTGTGATCACTCTTTCAGCTTTGAAGAAGGTCTAGCATTTGATCCAATGGATGGTGCTTCTGTTCGTTGCATCTTATAAACTAGGAGGGCTATTTTAGTTTTAATCTGAAATTATATGTTATGGTGTGTCAGTATTGGGTATTATATATTCTGGACAGGATAAATGGAGAAATATAAATGTGACGGCAATATGGGGGTCCAGGCAGAAGGCCAAACTTGCACTTAAAAGGGATCTACCAACCCCCAAACTTGATGACAGCCCCATGGCACTGAGCACTGTACCTCAGAGTGATGCAGAAATTGTTGATGCTAAGCCTCTTGCAGTTTCTAGAGCAACATTGCAGAATGCTGATTCAAAGGAACCATTTGCAAGGTTACACCTCTAGTAATTATATGACATTTCACTTATTTATCTATGTAAAATGTGTATACCGTGATGGTGAAGTGTACCTACTTAAGTAGTTTTCATTCTTAATTTATCTGATCTAGAGTTCCCATCGCATTTTTATTTTCTCGTGTCACTTCATTTAGTAAATCTAGTTTACAAACTATGTACTAATATTGCTAGACTTTTATACATGGTCTAAGCAGCAGATATAGTACCACTCTTGGAAAAGTTGCTCTAGGTGAAGACGTGACTCTTGGCTGCTAAATAATCTCCATAAAATATTTGCTCCCTCCGATGTGGCAGACTGCTGTTAAACCCATATTGTGTATTTATAGCAGCTATAAAGGAAAGAGCCAAACAAAAGAAAAAAGAAAAAAAAAAGGCCTCCAAAAATAAGGTGGCTCTCCAGGTGTCACAGTCCATAAGAATCTTGTAATGGTAACCATGTTATCTTGTTTTTCTTGACATCACTGATTTCTTCTGTTGGAACTTGGAACCTCCTTTGCTTGATTGTAGGTTGGATAAGCTTATAGTAGAGGCTATTACCAATTTGAAGGAACCGAGGGGTTCTGACAGGGCTGCAATTGCTTTGTACATAGAGGTATTTCCACTATTGTGTCTTTCCTTTCGGTTGTGACTTCTTGAAACTATCATGCTTGCAGAAATAAAAACTTGAAGCTGTCAAACTTCATAACATTTAGTGCTTTTAATGAGCGTTTAGAATTATTCAAGTTTTTTTCTTGAGCATATCTCTTTTCAACCTTCACTTCTTTCTAATAAATTGGTCTTGCTAAAGTGAGATTTAAACGGCTTCCTCTTAAGCACGATTCTTTTGACAGAACAAAAACATTATCACAAATTGATCGCTTCTGCTATTTGTGCAGAAATTTTATAATTCATCGAATCACATCAATCAATGATAAATTAATGCTTATTTCTTTTAGATCTGAGGCTGCAGTCTTTCTTTTCAATTTGTTGTCAATTACAACTAGCTGGTATCCAGCAGACTTGATAATATTTCTATTTTTATCAGGCTGCTTACAAATTGTCTGCCACTGTTCAAAATCCTATAAGATTTCATGTAATTATTTTCTCAGTTTGGTCAAAAAATGTCAGAGAATCTCATCTAACTTTAGATCAATGGTTGCATGTTCAGTTTGGGAATTTTAGAAACATTGGAAATGCATGCGTTTGAAAATATTATGAACATTTTTCTGCAGGAGCGATACTGGGCACCACCAAACCTCAAAAAACTATTGTCCACAAAGTTGAAGCATATGACAGAAAAAGGAAGATTGAATAAGGTACTCAATCTGTCAAGTATGGGTGTTACATTGTACGATGGCAGGGAAACATGTTGGCATTTGTACATGGAAATTGATGAGCAAATGAAGCTAGTTGAGAAAGATTCATTCCTGCAATCCTGCAAATTATTTTAAGTTTGATACTTATAAAAAAAAAAGTTTGACACTTATCCTGTTTGAGGGTCATACAAAGATTTATCTTGTATGGCAGAAATATCTAGGCTATTACTTTGTAATAACCTTGGATATTCATGAATGGTTGTACATGTACTGCAGAAAGCAGTTCAAAGAAATTTTAGATGATGTACAAATGCAGGAAGGATTTTTTTCTCACTGCACAATGACATGAAAGTTAGCATTTGTGATATGCATATGTAGGTATGTTTCTGATGGGCGTCAACTACTATTTTAGAGAGAAGTTTATAAAGGATGTAGTCATGTAGACATAATTTTAAAGGAGAAGAAATAGCACGATCATGATTCAGAATTGGATACTGTTTATGGTGGTTGCATTGACAGATAAAACATAAGTACAAGATGGCACCAATTTTGATATCTTCTGAGAAAAGAAGAAGCTCTTCATTGTTACTCCTGGAGGAAAGGCAGAAGGATACTTTGAAGGCACAAAAGAGAGAGATCAATGTTCTCACAAAAGCCCAAGTCGATGCGGAGCTAATGAAGATGAAGGGTATGACTGCACAAGAGGCTGCTGCAGCTGCTGCACAAGCAGTTGCAGAAGCAGAAGCTGCTATCCATGAGGCTGAAAAGGCAGCTAGGGAGGCAGACGCTGCAGAAGCTGAAGCAGAAGCAGCACAAATTTTTGCCAAAGCAGCAATGAAGGCACTGAAATGTGGAACACTTCGTGCTTGGTAAAGTGTTCTCTCTTCAATTTTCTGTGTTTGCACTTTAACTTGGCTGTCCATAGTGTGTAGTCTTGGGATACCATGGTTAGGATGCTGCATTGGATCCCTAATGCCTCTATTACACCACTATCTTGTTCACTTTCTGAATTTTTTTTCAGAGAATGTTACAATCCCAATCCCCCCGCTTTTCCAAAACAGTAACTAATATCTTATTCTGAGTACTAAAATTCACACGAACCCTGTATATAACCCTGAAATCCATGATTTGCGACTTGTTGGATGTTGTCATGCTATCATAGAGAGGTTCTTGTTGACCAATTAGAAAACTTTATTTTGATCGCCTGTATCTAAGCTGCAATATTTCTTCACATTATAGTTTAGTGCCCTTGATGGCTGTTAATCCTAGTTGTATCTTTGCAAATTTTGCAGATGATGGAATTTCACGTAGCAAGAGTATCGAACGTGCATTGGGTCCATCATTGTACTGGTGCAGCTCCATCTTCAGCCAATATGTCTATAACTGTAAATATGGCTAGGCTTGTAAATGTGGGGATTGGGAGATTGATATGTGAGTTGTGTTTGCTATTTTTGGGATCATTTTGTTAGAAGTTCATAGATTTTTCCAAATTTTGGAACTCAAGTGTGAGAAGTAAAAGACCACCAAAAGAAATACATATAGGGACTTCAGTTGCCAAGTTAAATATGTATTCCAGATGTCCTTGCGACTGTCATTTTAATCAATGGAAGAGTAAATGAAGAAAAGAATCATTTTCAAGGGATGTATGTTTGAATGCTTGGTAGCTATGGCTTACCAAATAGAAGCCCCGTGTTTATCAACTACTGTGTTTGTTCATACATTCGCATTTGCGCTTCCTTTTCACCCACTCCCTTGCTATCGCGTGGGTTTACTCCTAAGATGACGAGAGCAGTATACAAAAGCAACAAAAAATTCTCACTCGGTCCGTAGTTCTCTTGCCTTTTATACGTATCAGCTGTTTCATGGAGAAAGAAAGGAAAATGTTCCAATATAAATATGTTTCCACTTCTCCTCATGTCAGCGCGAAGTTGTTATTAATGGAATATCACCCCTAAATCATGCCCTTCTTAGACCGGCATGCACTGCTTCCCTGTTTCTTCCGCCACAGGAGAGTGAGGGAGGAGGGAACTTCAATTTTCTTTTGACGAATAATAAATCTCATTCAAAAGGTATAAACTAAAGCAAAATGCTTTATAATACAATATACTAGCAGCAATTAATGCTACAAACTAGAAACAAATTTGAGACAAATCAATAACAGAGTAAGTGTAGCCGAAATATTATAAGGAATCCATGACTGATGGAGACGAAGATGGTATTCAGTTGCAGTCCATGCCAATTTACAGAGAGTTCACCTTGTAGCCCTTGCCCTTTTAAAGAATTTCCTGTCCAGTTGAGCTTAGTAAAAGAGCATTAACAAAAGATGTGGTTACTGCTCTTGCCTCTCCCAAAGGCACGTTAGAAGTCGCAGATTAAATAACGTTTTGGAATCATGGCCCAGTATGCTTGAGGCTGTTTTCTTCTGATCGCTTCCCATCTTTCTAAACTTGTAAATTTACAAGTTATGGAAGGCAACCAAACAGCTGAATCTTCACTATTGAAAGCAAGTTACCGGAGTTTCAGCCAGGTTGTCAGGTGTAGCTGGAGGCGATACCTATATAGCATTGTGGAGCACACTAGAGCCTTAAGCTTGAATTGAGCTTGCTGAATCATATAAAGCTTTATTTCCATATCACAATTAATGTGGTCCTGCAGGGGTGCGAATTGTCATGCCAAACATAAACTGAATCCGCTTTCCCCACCAAAGCATCAGTAAAGGTTGAGAGATGCCCCTTATTATGAAGAATCTTCCTCCAACCCCATGCAGTATCAAACTCCATAGCCTTCCTAATCTTTTTCAGACACTGCAATATATTTAGTCCACAAGAGCTTTGCACATATTATGTATAACGGAGAATCTTGCTTTTGGGGAAGCAAGAACATTTCTCTATCACCTTTTCTATGGTTTTGCCTTCATATTGCCCATTATTTGTGACAAAAGAATGGCACAAGAAAAGGAATCATATTTTGAGTAATTGTACATTTTTGACTATCAAGGCAGGCAAAAAGAAGGTAACCTTAGTTCTATTTCTTCCTTTTTTTTGATCGGTAAAGTTCTATTTCTTCCTAAAAAATGTTGATGTAGCACCAAAATCCTATCTCAGCAAGCTAGCAGTAAACCTTACAAACACAAAAGCAGCAAACGATTTCACGTCTCAAAGAACTAAATGCCTCAACACAATAATCTCCTAGCCTATCAACATTTGTAAACTGTTCATAGCCTTTATATTCCTTTCTATTTTCCTAGTTAATTAAGACTCAAAAATCTATAAGTGCAAATAGCACAGCAAATGGTCTTCTCAATCATAAGCCAATAAGCCCCTATCTTTTAACCGTAAACACCAACGTGAATTTTTCTTAATCAACACCAAGAGCAAACAACCTTCTCATCTTACTTTAAACCCATCCTACCCTCAAAGAAATAAGAGGATAAAGCCTAAAAAAACTGCCTTGAATGGAGTTTTATCCGGTGGAAGAATAAACAAACCATGGTGCATGCAATTTGACAATGATCGTGAATGAAAATACGGGCCAATAGGTAACAAATACATCAACATAGATTCTGGGGGTTTTGGTTTGTACAAGACAAGATATGTAACATACCAAATCAGCTCGTATTTGTGATATGCTTAGGCAAACGAAGAATAGAGATTTTTCACTTTCAATATTGCACGACAAGAACACAAATTTGGAGAGAATCATTCTCAGTAAAACTGGGATCATATAAAGGCTCCCGATAACACAAACTGACTTCCCACTAACAAAATTCTCATTTCCCATTAATCTAAGACGCCATTATTCTACATCAAAAGATTAAATCCGAAAAGTTAAAAATAATAATAATTGTCATTCCAATACCACAGCAGCACCCAAGTCCTTGAACTTGGCAACAATGGAATCGGCCTCCTCTTTGGTGAGTCCCTTCTTCAACACCACGGGCGCTTTCTCCACCAACTCCTTGGCCTCCTTCAGACCCAAATCCGTGAACGTCCTCACCTCCTTTATTATCTTAATCTTGGACGCCGCGTCGAACTTCTCGAGCTTGATATCGAACGCCGTCTTCTCGGTAGATTTGGCCTCATCGGCAGACCCTGTACCGGATCCGGCGGATGCGGATGATGGGCCGAGCCCGGATAGTGCGGGACCGTACTTGTTGAGGCCCATCCGGAGCCTCGAGAGGATCGCATAGTCGTAGCGCTCGAGCTTGTTGAGGTCCAAAAGCTCGTCAGCGATTCGCTCGAGCTTCTGCTCCCGAGTCTCGGTAGCCATGCAGAGAACGCGGGAGAGCGGTCTCGGGGTGAGGGTGAAGAGCCTGGTTAGGGATTTGGATGGGATTCTTGAGGTTATGGAGGACATTTTGAAGCGAATAAGGGTTTGGGCAGGGCTTGGCCGCCGGGGGTTTACACTTGCAGGGAGGTTCTGGGTGAGCTCTCTCACATGAACGAAATCGGAGAGGTGAGGGTAATTATGGAATTCGACTTATGAGTCAGCAACAATAAGTAGATAACTTCTCCCAACGACGTCGTACGGGGGAAAAGAGCTGCATGCGCAAACGTGCGCATATAGATTTTCCTTGGTAAAAGCCATTGGTTTGTATTTTTAAGTCAAAATTTTAGAATATATATTCCGAGAACATGCATAAACAAATCTTTATATGTACAACTAGTTTTGAGTTAGCCCCATTTTTTTTTTTTAGTAAAATTTATTATTTTTCTCTAAATTTTACGTTTTATTCATTTTTTTAAAACAATTACGTAAAAATAGCTCAATATAAATTGAAGTCTAAGGCGAAATTTAAGTGACTCATTCATAAAAATATAAATATAAATTATCATATGGAATCATTTTCAAAATTTTCAATAAAATAAGATTTTATTTAAAATCCTTAAATAAAATATTTTTGAATTTACATTTAATACAACAACATAAAATGAAACTTCAATGCAAATTTTATACCTCAATTTAACAAGATTTTAAAAAAAAATTATTTAAAATATAAATAATTCATTATATTAAATATTAGATTTAGTATCATAAGGCCTTGCTCATTAAAAAATATAAAAATTATTTAAAATTTTATTTAATAAAATGATTTTTATTTTTTTAAATTTTAAAAAAAATATCTCATTTTTATTTTTGAAGGCCTTACGTAAAATGGGAGCCTTAGTCAATGACTTAAATAGCCTTACCATTGAGCCGGCCTGTAATTACGTGATAGTTGCACGACTTACAGTTACAAATATATTTTCTAAGGGTGGGTGGATGGGTGGTGTGAAAAGGAATCATTGCCCAGTTAAGCTGATGGTTGGAGTTAAGGAGGAGCATATTCCTTTCACCAGTGCATTGTGAGGAGGAGAGCGAGCGAGAGATCCAAACTACCCAGGAACTCGAGTAGTCACGAAGAAATATACAGTAGCTTATAGCCTTACATCTCAACAATCATCAACCAAGACAAACCCATCACCAAAGAAAAATTCTAGCGCACAAATCCAAAATAAAACAGAAAAAAACTCCGCTCAGCTCTTTGACTTCGAGTGCTTTACAAACCAATCAATAATTGAATCGATGTTTGTCGAGTTCTTGCATGAGATCATGAAGCAGCAAACTTCTCTGTCAGTAATCAACTTGAGATCCCTGCAAAGTACAATGCAATTTCAGTATCAAAATAACAAGCTCTTCTTTATTGTTCTTTAATAAAAGAAGTATATGGTACTTTTAACGTCTCAACATTAATCGAAATTGGCTTATTTTGGAATATCGCTTGACCAACTTCCCATCAAAAGTAAATATTATATCTTACATTTGATCGGTCAAAGCCTGTTTAGACAAGGCTCCTGGCTTGTCAATCTTGTTTCCTAGCACTAGCAGTGGAATACCACTCAGCGAGGGTTTGCTCAGCAAATCATGAAGCTCGCTTCTTGATATACTCACGTTATCGGGATCAGCAGCATCAACAACGTAACTGCAGAAAGGATCAGGTTATAGCAACTTGTTAAGCCATCATAAAAGTAAGCATCAACACGACTGATCTATTACTCATCCAATCAACAAGATTTAAAAGTTAATAGACAAGGGATTTAACAAGAAACAAAGTTCATGATTAAGAAACATTTGCCAAGGAAAGTCACAGATAAAACTTACATCATAAAAAACAGGAGGCGTTATGGCCAACATGTGTAGGTGCAAGTATAGAAAGATAAATAGACCCAAAGAATATTGATGTAGAAATTCTTCTAAACATTCATGTTTAACCTCAGAATTTTCTAAACTTGCTCGTGACTTCCATGTAATTGCACCGCACCCATTTGATCTCATGTTCAAAGACATTAATGGGATACTGGAATTGGCTGAGACATTACTTATCACAGGAGTCTCAATCCTATTACTAGAGTTCAAACTAGTGAAGGAACAAGTTCCTAAAGAAACAATTTTGTGACACCAAATAATTCGTGGAAAGTTCTGTTTCTTTTAAAAGTAAGAGCTCAACTACAAGGCATTTAGGTCATGATTGGCTTTGCATCATGGTAACTGAATATTGGATGAGGATCAATCTCTCATCTGTTCAAGCATAGCTTTCTGCTTAGGTATGCATAAAAAAAAAATAGGCGCATAAAAATAACATGGACAGAGTAAATTGGGTAATTGACAGGGACATACATATATTTATTCCACCTTAACATTTGCAATCTTACTTAAAGAAAATAACTTTTAGAATCTCCAGTTGGAGAGGCTTAGCATGGGTGATGCTTAGAAGGTTAATTGAAACCAACGGTTAATTTTTGCTCTTTTTACTAGTTGTATGATATGTGACAGACAACTGTACAAGAAACCATGCATGAACATCAAATGCAAACATAAATGTATAGTACACGGAAGCTCCATGAACAGGGTATGCATCAAAATCCTTTTATTTTTTTGGCAACAATATATTATTTTACCGAACAAATTGAATTAATTAAGATGGAATAAATTGGTTCATACACAATAGCAGAAACCGCACGACAGTATCGCTCCCACATACTGCGGAATCTAGGTTGACCTCCAAGATCCCACAACTTTATGGTGACATTTCCTTTTGTCACCTTCCTCATATTAAATCCTACCTGAAAATCAAATGATAGGATTGATAAATACATATTATCCCGGGCAATAAATTGAGTGGAAAAATAGACTGAAAGGGTACAAAAACCAAGATTTTGGCAAAAGTATATACTTCACTTGTAAAACTAAAATCAGGCACAACCCTTTCTAAAATATTACTCACCGTAGGGATCATATCTTCACTATATCCACCAGTCTAGAAAGTAGAAACAAACAAACAAGTTTTCAGCGCACCAACCCACAGGGACAAAAAGAAAATATTAACAGTAGAAGCTCAACATGGTGATCTACTTACTGCAACAACATTTACAAGTGAAGTCTTTCCAGCATTCTGAAGGCCTATCAAAGATAGCTCCATTTCTTGCTTAAAAAAGAGGCTGCAATCACATGTACAATAGAGTATGTCAATTGATTCTAAACAAATGGTCCATCAATGCCACTCAAAAATAAAAAATTGAAAATTTTGAGGATTCCAAATATTCTTGTCAAAAGTAGTGAAGAGATTCAAGGGGCAACCAAATACTCTGAAAGACAGATTTCTGCTTAGCTTAATGGCTAATGCACTAGATTTATAGGCTTCAAAGGGATACCTATGGGGTGGCTCGGGAGGAGTTTAGGTATCATATACTTAAGTGCAGCGAAGTGTGCACAGGCCTCTAAATTGGTGGTTTCTTGGGGTTTTATAAACAGAGTTTGTCAGATATATGGAAAAGAAAAAACAGCAGTGAGGATTAGGCTCTGGTAGCTGGGATAAAATATGGCATTGTAAAGGGTGAGAAACTTAGACATCATGGATGAGTATCTATCCCTACAACGAGGGTGAGGTTCACAAGCCATATCCTTAAAATAATGAGAAATGTTAGTAAGGTGAAGCTTCCGCATGATGTTCTGATATTTTTAACATAGAAGAGAAATATGGATGCTATGTTGCAAAACATGTAGGATGAACTGAAGACATAATCTTTTTTACATTTGTTACACTTCCAAAAGACTAATAAAGCAAAGACTTGCATGATTAATTCGGACATGAGAGTTGAGCTGGGGAGGATGAGTTAGGTCCATGCCAGTCCCCAAAGGCAAAATTTTTCCATGGAAGGAAATACGGGGCACTAGTGCTTCTACTAAGGTGGCCTTTATGGAACCAAGCTAATCAGCGAATTTTCACAGTTGTTCACAGTTGATAATCTTATGAATTACTTATCAAAAAAAATAAATGATTGATCCATATGGCTAATACTTGTAAAGCCTAACATGGGTAAACCTATATCTTCGATTCTTGTTCACTAACACTCCCTACGACACCGAATGTCCATCCTGTCATCTGGAAAATCTATTTTTCTTAACAGCTAAAGCCTAAGCGTGACATTTGAAGTTAATTCAACAACCCCAGGTTCAGCATATTTCACTTCAATAATGCTGTGACTCAATCAGCAACAAAAAAAAAAAAAAAAAGCAAGAAAATTTACATCGAACTAAAATGGATATAGATAAATAAAAAAATGAATCTCCATTCTGATTATTGTAGACAAAAAAAAAAAAAAAATTAACAAAGAAAGCTCAAATGAATCTCCATTCTGATTATAAGCTTTTTCTTTTTTCTTTCTTTGAGCAGAAGGTAAAATATTGCACTAAAGATTACGTTCCACAATACAAGTCTCTGATCGAGAATTTTAGTATGCATACCACATTTTTTTTTAATTTTTCGAAAGGTGATTTCTCGAAGAAAAAGAAAATCAATATTTCGAGAGACAGGGAGAGGGAGGAGCAAACCTGCGGAGCCAATTGAGAAAGGCATCCCAAAAACCCATTGATGATCGATCAGAGAAATTGAGATAAGAGTCTCTGTTACCGCAGAAAGACAGGCAGAAATAGCGAGAGATCTACCACTCCAACTCCAACTCCAACTCCAACTGAACCTGACCTTGGAAAACAAGCAGCAGTAGGATTTATCACGTACATGTAGGATTTACTGGGAGCCATTTTGCGGTGGGCGGGCTGGGATATACCAGGAATCAGAAAACGACATCGTCTAAAATTCACGATACAATAGTTGGCAGATGGAAAAGTGGACGGCCGAGATTTATTTAGATGATAGAGCCGAAGGAGTTGATTGTGGCATAGTGAAAATATCTGGTAAAATTGAAACGTTTTGCAAGTTGATTGGTCCAAGGCCCGACTAAAACTTCTCAAATGAACCTCCGACAGAGAGACTGATTAAACATTGCCATTACAATTTACGAGTGAAAAAATATTGGATCATCTTTAAGGTTTGATAAAGTAAAAACAAATAAATTAATTTTTATTTTTTATATATTAACTGAGATAATTTATTTTATGGTGAAAAAGATTTTCAGCATGCATAAATCTGTCATTTACTCATTTTCTTGTAGAGAAATGTTACAAGGAAATATTAAACAACACACTCTAATTAACCAACATGAAATTTATCATTTTTATCATTCTATTCAAACACATACATATTTAAGCATGAGGAATGTTAGAGCTATAAATGGATTACACAAAAGTAATTCTACAGCCTAATGTGGTTTCATATAATTCATTAAATCTATTTTATAATAAAAATAACTTTATAATATTACGATCTATATCAAGCCACATCATTTTGTGAGATTATTTTGTGTAATCCCTTGTGGCTATAGTATTCTATATTAAACCATTAAGATAAAATGATAAAAATGACAAATCACATGTTGATTAGGTGGAGGTATATGGTGCAAGACTTTAATGTAGACTTTCTCTTTTCTTGTATAGTTGAGCACAGTCGGGCACAAACAATTCAATCAGTCAATGACTAGGGGTGAAAACCGACGTCATCGTTGCGGTTTCGGTCCAAAATCGACGCTACACCGACGAATTTTTCTAATGTTAAGAACCGGCCGAATAGGGGGAGCAAACCGGTAGCCTCAGTGTCGGTGTGATTCCGGTTGGTTCTTTGATTTCCTATCGGTGGCACTGTGAATAAGAAGGTGATCAGTGGAGGGTTGTGGCGCTGCGGGGCTGTGTGAGAGAGGAGAGAGATTTTGAAAAAATAAGAGTAAGAGGGAAGAAGAAGAAGAGGGAGGAGAGGGGAGGGGTAGGGTTAGTAAGCCATACATGGTCGAAAAGACGCGCCGTTTCATATAGTTTTTTTTTTTTAAAAAAACGTTAGAACTAAAAAGACACTGTTTCACTCATTTAAGTGAAACAATATTGTTTTCTATATGTATATAATATATATATATATAATCGGTCGGTTCAGCAGTTTGAACCAAATTCAAATTTGGACCAAACCTGCTAACGTTGATTTTCTTATTTTTTTGTCATCGGCCGACTAGTTCTCTGTTGATTCGTGTTGGTAGTCGGTGTGGTCGGTTTTTGTACAACCCTAAGTGAATCTAGATTGAGAAATGATATTTATAGTTTTAGGATATGCAAGTCTTGCTCATTCTATTAAAAAAAGACATAAATTTGAGATCCATATAAAAAAATTAATTTTTTTAATAATAGACTCCGCATTTAAAAAAAAAAGAGACATGATATTTGCGCACACTAAAACTATCTATATATATATGTATTTATATATATATATAGCATTACTCATCTAGAAGATAGGGTCATTGCCTCTAAAAATCTTAAAAATTCTCCTTATCCCTTTAAAATAAGACATTTGCTACTCATCATTCCACACAACATATACTGTATTTATTTTAATTTATTTTGGTTTTGTTCATTCTAAATTAATTGAGTTTTTTTACTCATTATCTATATACCATATATTTGATAAGGAAAAAAATAAAAAATCATGTGTGATGTATTTTATAGAAATGATGAGTAAAATATTTCTTAAAATAATTTTAAAAAATCTTCTATGGTCCCTGACTCCCTACAAAGAAAAAATAATAATTAAAATCCCGGCCTCTCGTTGACTACCTCCCAAAATGTTTAATAGTCTGATCATAACCCACAAAAAACAGAAATAAGCCTCACCATTATGCATAAATTTTAACAAAGGAACCCATATTTCCCTTTAGAAAATCTTCAACAGAATAAAGCACTAATTAAGAGATAAGATGAGATGAGATGAGATGAAATGAGATAAAAAAAAATTATTTCTAAATAATAATGAGATAATATATGAATAGTAGTGAAATGATTTGAATTAAAATTTTTGTGAAATTTTGAAAAATGAGAGATAAAAAATTAAATAAAAAAAAGAAGGTTAGAATATAATTTTTGTTATGTGATTTGAAAAAGCTGTTTTTTTTTTTTATGTTTTGCTTAAAATTTTGTGAAAATTGTAATAATTAGGCAATGATTATATGAAAAAGTTGAAAAATATTTGTGTTTAAATAGTGTTTAGATATTGAGATCATGAGATGAGATGAGATGATTCAAAAATTTATGAAACCAAACCTTGCCTAAATATATATATTTATATAAATATAAATAAAGTTTTTTGAAAGCCAACAAAATATTATAGAAATATATAATAAACTCATAGTGTGTGATTTTACTACATTTTTCTTTTGAATCTGATCTTCAAATAATATCTATGTTTTCGTCGGTTTTCTTTGGATTTTCTCTTTTTCTAAAAGAGAAAATATAGTAAATAACAAAATAATTCTATATGCAAATTAACAAAAAGTTGATTATTAATATAATATTCCTGACTCCATTAACAGTACTTACTATTCACGCCTCATATATATTAATTAACGTTGTATAATTTCTTAATTTTCACAATTAGTTTGATCATCGCGAAATAATGAAATATATATATATATATAAGTTGATTTGGTCATTCTATTTTATTATCAATGTAATCATTAATTTTACAAACATCATGATCACTAAGGGTTCATTTGTTTTCAAAGATGAGATGAGATGAGTAGAGATTAAAGTTAAAAAATTAAATAAAATATTATTAGAATATATTTTTTAATATTATTTTTGTTTTAAAATTTAAAAAAGTTGAATTATTTATTTTATTTTGTATGAATATTTAAAAAAATTATAATGATGAGATGAGATAAAATAAGATGAGATGTTTACTGAAAACAAACTAGGCCTAAATTATTAAAACCCCATATTTCTAACACCAGATATATTGAATGAGCCAGAGAATTAAAATATTGCACTTGCACGTTCAAATTAGCAAAGATAAAGCCATTTGATTTTGGTCAATCGTCCGGCCAGCTATAAGTACTATCAATTCATCGAATTGGGAAACCAGAAACTTCGCCCAATGATTCGTTACCTCATTCTCTAATTCATTTTTCCTTTCTTCAACGTAACACAAATCTTAGAAAACCATGGCCACAAGCTATTCTTACCTTACTCACCAAGTCAGACCAAGAACCCGAACCTCCCTCTCTACCCTCTTTTATCTCTCTCTCTCTCTCTCCCCCAAGTTAATTAAAAGTTTTTTGGGCAACATCGAACGCTCTTTTCAGCTTGACAGGAAAATCTGCAAACTCCAGAGTTTCTGCATAATATGCATTCCATGTCCAACTCCAATGGGGTTCTTTGTCCTTTGGTTTTCTTCTTGGTTTCCACGTCAGTGTTTTCACCAAAATGGATAGCGTCCGGTTCGCCTACTGATCAGGAACCCAAGCACTTCAAGAGGACCGATCCTCTAACCCACTTCAATAACTACAATGGGGGTTACGATGTTCGAAACAGACATTACTGGGTGGTAAGTTCATATAACATCTTCGTTACGTAGTTCATATAACATTTCGTTGCAAATATCTTTTCTCATGTTTATATATACCTGCGTGCACATGTCTATTTCTTTTCGTGGATAGGACCCACACTGGTGTAATTTCAAGTATGGTCCCATTTCTCCCAGATAGATACTGCATCATGTCAATGAGTTTCTTGGGATAGGAACCAATGCAACCTGCAGGATGTCATTTGTGAAAACGGGATTGATTTGTGGGCAAATGAAAACGGGATTGATTTTTGCCTTTTGTTTTTCTCATTTTTTTCAGTCTGCGGCATTTACAGGAGTCCATGCGTATGCAATTGCGGGAGTTTGGTTGCTATGTGGGCTGGGATTTGGTATCTTCTTGACAGTGAAGAATCCAAGAGGTAGCTCATGGCCATTTATAAAGCAATATTTAGATCGTGATCATAATTATATCCTGATGTTCCTGCTGGTCCTGCTCTTCACCTTTCTCGCCATGTAAGTGCCTAATTAAAAGCGATCCATATTTGCACGCTGCATGCATATCTCTTTGCTCTTTCTTGTTGGTCCTATATTTGTTTGGTCTGATTGGGCGAGGCGTTGCATCTTCCTGGATTTCAAGAGTTGCATCCAGTTTTGTCCTGGCAGCAAATCAGAGCACCTTATGGAGAACGGAGAAAATGAAAGGAACTATTCTGAAAATGGGAGGAGATGCCCGTCAAACCATCCAGAAAGTAATGAATGCAATGACAGAAATGCAGTCCCTTTTACTTCCCTACGATCCAATCACATCTAGGACGTTGAAGATCACCACCCATCGACTTGGAAGAGAATCACATGTCATCCACAATTTCGTTGATAAGAGTGGGCATTCAATTGATCAGGCAATCCATACTTCGTAAGCATCTATTCTTGACATCTTCTCATGCTTGATGATCAAGAAATTAATGTAATTTTTTCTGATCATTCCATGTAGGTACATAGCTCATCTTGTGATTGTAACTATCAACTTGGTGATGCTGGTTGCTGCACTGGGTAAGTTTTCTTTTACCATGAAGCATAAACTTAGGCACTATGCATGGAATCCCTTTTTCCGTTTGTTCTTTGCGTACGTTCTTAATATCTGGTTGATTCTAACAAGGATGTAACGAAAGCTAAATTGGTTAGACTAATGGATTGCTGCTTTGGCTCAGTTCTGCTCTTGTTGCATTGGCACCACGGGATTATTTTGTGAGTAAATTTATTGATCGATCTCAGTTAATTCAATTTGGTTAAAGGTGGTCATTCTTTCACTCACGTACATGTTCTGCTTTCATTTCAGCATAATTTTTTGCTGCTGGATCTTAGCAACTATATGCTGGTTTTTGACTGGCATTGATTTCTTCCTTAACACGTGAGTAAAACTTATATTGTTATGGAGATCACTGGCTTCCATTAATCCATTGTCTTCAACATTCATGCACTAGTCTCTCATTGATCACGGTGTTCATTGATCAAATGCATGTTGCAAGGCAGCTTTGCAGAAGATACATGTTCAGCTTTTGCAGATTTTGAAGAAAACCCACATAATAATAGTCTGAGCTCAATACTGCCATGCATGAATCCTTCATCCTCGAAAAGGATAATGGTTGACATTGGCTACACCATCCATACCCATATAGCTCAGGTGCAAACCTGCTTATTTTTGCAGATACGTACACAGAGTGAAATTGTTTTGTATAACACAATTAATATTTGTATATCATGTGTTGCAGTTGAATTCAAAAATAACAGACTATTATAAGTCTCTTGGATCAGATGAACAAAGCGAAGGTTTCGTCGGAGTTAGAAAGATTTGTGAACCCTTCTCGGGAGCACCTAGCTACAGCTACATGCCTGAAAGCTGCCCACAAGATGCAATTCCAGTTGCTGACTTACCAAATGTAAGCTATATATATATATATATATAACGTACCCAAAACAAACTCATGCATGTGTGTGTAAGCATTAGATTGATTGAAGCAAATTTCCATAAGTTGGATTAATTAATATCAAAACTTAAAACTTTTGGCTGCAAAATCACGTCCGTACGTGTAGGTTCTTGCTAGATTCACATGTTACCAGAACAAGTACTCCAGCGGAGAATGTGAAAGCGATGGAAGATTTCTTCCCGAGGCTTCTTACAACATGGTCTCGGCTTATAGTCGTTCTGTCCAATACGTGATAGATGTACATTCAGATTTGCAGAGCTTGACAGAATGCAGCTTTGTGAAGAACAGACTTTCTGAGGTTGTTTCACATCAATGCCGGCCGTTTAAGGTTTCGATCAGATTTTTATGGTCATCAATGCTTGCGCTTTCCATTGTCATGGTGCTTTTAGTATTAATTTGGGTGGCAAAAGCTTATCAAGACAGAGGAAGAAGCTTCTCTATATGTTCCATCACCCCCAATATTATTCCTAGATAGAATTAATTAATTAATTAGAAGATGAATTGCAGCAAAATGCAAGACCAGAGGGATTAAATTAGCATTGATTACAACACAATGTACAGATAAAATAGGTTTAGAGCAAAATTTGAGGGTGTGGTAATACATGCACCTTTCCTCTATTTTTTATTTTTTTGCCTTTTCACTTTTAAATTTTTAGAAATAAAGGAAGGATAGTGATCTATTTACACAATTCTTTTTAGTAAGGATTATTGGGGTTATTATTTAATATATATATATATATATATATAATAGGATGAAGCACATATTTAGCAAAGATAAATGCTTAATTACCCCCAAAATTGAAATTAATTACAGAAATCATGAAATTACTCAATATATATATAGAGTAATGCTATATACAGTCGTGAAGTGTACAAGCGTCGTGCAATCGTTTTGAAAAAAAGTTGAGTCTACTATTAAAAAATTATTTTTTTTCAACTTTGTGCATGAATCAATTTTGTGCTTTAACGATTTCATTTTTACAAAACCAGCTATATGTGCTGGCCTGTAATTACAAAGGCTCTGTTTTCTTTTAATTGTACGTACGTATTATACAAGACATACGTACAATTAGATATATATCATGTTCAATTGGCATGGGCACGCTGTGGAAGATATATATATATATATATATATAATGTATTCACAATTATTTTTATCTTATTTAATCTAATCATTATAATTTTTTTAAATTTACATACAAAATAAAATAAATAATTTAATTTTTTTAAATTTTAAAATAAAAATAATATTAAAAAAATATATTTTAACAATATTTTATTCAACTTTCAACTTTTATCTCATCTCATCTCATTTCCAAAAGCAAACGAGCGGTTGTCTCAATAAATAAACAAATATTCTATCGCTTATACCTAATTGCTTAATTATTCTAAACTTAGAGAAGCATTACAAAAGCAACATTAATCCCCGACCGACCAAAACAAGGGTTTTGACCCACCAGAATCAGATGCTTAATTAATTATCGCGGATCAGATCACCTGTGTTTAGGGACAAAATGACCCAAAAATTCTAATACATTGTGCCAAAATGCCACTTTAACATGTTCTTTAACACTAAATACAAGCATTTGTTTTTTCGTTAATTATTATTTCTGTAAATTTTAAAAAATATATTATTTTAATTCATAGTTGTTATAAACAAATTGTTAACAAGTAGTAGGTCTATCATTTTTTAAATCGTATAGCACCTCACAAATAGTTAAAATTGGCTTTCTGTGATGAAAATTATATATATCCCCGCAAAAATACTTGGATGCAAAAGGGGCCGTTTGTTGTAATTAGGGTTGTATAAAAACCGGTCTTCATTGATGCGAACCGGCCGCTAGAGTCTGAAATCGACTGAAACTAGTAGGGAACCGATTGGATGGCGGCAACAAAATAAGAAAATCAACGTTGACCGGTTCGGTCCCAGTTTGAACTTAGTTCAAACTATTGGATCGGTTGATTATATATATATATTATTATATGTATAGAAAACAACGTCGTTTCACTTAAATGAGTGAAATGGCGTCATTTTGATTCTAACGTTTATATAAAAAAAAAAACCCATCCCCCCTTCTTCTTCCCTCTTATTTTTCTTTCTTCAAAATTTCTCTCCTCTCTCACACACAGCGCCACAACCCTCCGCTCCCCTCCTCCTTGACAATGCCACCAATGAGAAACCGAAGTGTTAACATTGTGTTTCATACGCTTTTGAGTCAGGTTCCAGGAACTCAGGTCTTCATAATTGGGCCTGCGAAAATAGAGAAAAAAAACTGTGAGAGAGTGGCTTTGTGGCCAGGGTGTCTCCACTGCTAAAGTTAGTAAAGTATTTTGAAAGTTTGTAAATAATGAGTGTCTACAGATCCGAGAGTTTTTTCGTACCTGAAAAACTGCTATTTATACCTAGAGACCGGGGGAAGACAGATCGTGTCTGCCCCTATGGAGCCCATGTAATTTTTACTATTCCTTTTGTCATAATCCTTTGATGAGGCGTGCCTTTACGACAACATCATTATTGTGGCGTGTAGCTCGGATAGTGGTGCCATTAATGAGGCGTGCTCCCTGATTTGCCTTACTCTGCTGGTATATTTGGTACCTCGTCGATGTTCCCTTGTCAAAAGATCAAAGGTCCTTTGTCTTTCCCTCTTTGTCCTATACGAGTCCCCATGAGCAAGGTGCGACTGAGTGGCGTCAGGTCTATTCGTCCCATCAGCCATCATTGTTTACCTTTTTTTGCAAATGTCTTACTTTATGGGCAAGTTGGGCATCAAGGCAAAACCCGTTACCTCTCGGCTGAGCGCTCAATCGGCTTATGAAGTGAGGGAGAAATCCCCTTACACGAAGAACAACACCCACAATTCCGTGCACTTGTAGAGGTGGAAGAACAAAATATCAGATCACCCCACCCAAGGGAAAGAGATCTCCACGTGTGGCAAAAAGAAGAACAAAGCAGACAACCATAATAATTGATGAATTTCTCGATGAGAATTCACAGCTTAGAAATATATTTTTTCCTAATTGGAAAGCTATTATAGATCCAATGAAGGATGTGGGGGAATGATAGCTATTACTATTATTCAGGGAGAATCTGGTTGGACCTTGATGGAACTCCTATTCAAGCCCATGGAGGAGGTGTTCTATATGATCAAAGATCAAGAACATGCATACTCTTGGTATGGAGAATATAAAGATGGGCCCACCTACCATTCTCACAAAAAAAGTGCGGCACTTATAAGTCATTCAATTTTTAGTTCATAGTCTTATGTTCAAATGGCGTTTGATTTTATAATTTCAGGCCTTGAGGTGCAAGGGATGCGATCGTCGTAGTTGATATATTCGATGTTATCTGTATGCCTATCACACATTTTGATTATATATGTAGCGCTGCTACTTATCAATGTTTCTTTTGTATGCGTGTCTTGCTTAAGACTGGAGAATTGCAATCATCTATACCATCCAAAATATGATTTAAAATGGTCAGTTATCCTCAAGCGGCTTAATATTAGCTCTAACCTCTTTCTTTTGGTTCCAATATAGCCTAAACTTCAAGATTCAGTTTCTACGCTAGTGTGGGTTATAATGTTTTACCCTACATGCCTTACAAAATTAACCTAAATGTAACGATTACACCTTAGGAAATCTTAGTCCCGTTGGTAGTGGCATCTTTTGAAATAATAGTGGTATTTTCATCCACAATTTCTCTATGCCCTTTGATATGGGTTGGTATATTCGACAGAAGAATTGTGCCTTTTTGGTGGTCTCGATAGGCAAAGAGCCAAAGGTTATAGAGATGCGGTGGTCTACTTAAGAGATAGTTCAAGATATTGACATGTTTTCGTATGAATCTTGAGAATTATGTAGAAACCGAGGTTACATTTAGATGAATGAATGCTCGTTAACTAGGAGGTAGATGTAGTTGCTAAGATAGGTTTACCAATATGGACTATCATATCAGCCTCTTATATCTTCCTTTGTCTCTTTCTTGTAAGTTGTGTTGTAATAATTACTTTGGATACTCTGTTCTGTCCTTTAGCTTAGTTCTTTATATCATGTCCAGTTTTTGCGTTTTATAAACATAAAAGTAACTAATATTTATAGAAATAGTGGAGAAAAATGTCTTTATAGAAATGTCACTAGTAATAAATCGAAAATCATTTTTGTGTTTTATTCTATGATGAGATCACTTAAAATTTTTTGTGCCACCACTGAGTTCGGCACAAACAAACTTTGAGTATATTTTTGTTGTCTCTATCTTCAAATTAAGTGGTTCCTTTTGGCCACGAACCTAGACATAGGAATTTGTGAAACATTCATCCTTATGAACAAACATGATCAATTATGGATGACTTCACACATGGAATATTGGCACTTATATGACTAGGGAAATGCCAAAGCTAGACGATAGTCTCTAGCATGGTTGTGGATGTTTGCTTTCCAGGATCTTTGTGTAAATGAAAGAACTAAATACACTTTCTTGTGCAAGCTTTTGGCCTGTCCATAATTATGGCCTTGCTTCAATGCATTTATTGTTAATTTTTTTCAAAGCACTTTGTTAAATTGTAGATATAGCTCTGAATTGAGATTACTTCCGTAAAGCTTGCATCCTTTTAAAAAAATGCAATTGCTCTTTAAACACCTAACTCTTGTACTAAATGATCCTGATAATCAAATTTCAAAATGAAAAACATTGTTTGAATAACATGTTATGAATTTGTGGAAATTGTAGCGATTGAGATTGCATAAGTGAAACTTAGTAAGTACGGTATGGTTGTCCTAACTGCAATTGATATTGCCTATAGGTCGTATTTTATCGAGGTTGTCCCCCTCGAATTTTCTATTATGAAGAGTTGAGAGAACATAATATATATATATATATATATATATTATTGTGGGACAAGGAGAGAATATAAATTCATGATAACATTAAAAAAAGAAAAAGTTGAATATTTTGTGGTGAAATGGAACACCCATACTATCTTAGACTGTTTTGGTTTCGACCACATAATGGTAGATATATCACTTTTCTGGACCAACACTGGTTATAGGTTATTTTGCTTCTGAGTTTTCCTAATCATCTAAAATTATGTACCTGCATTGCTGATGCTACTAAATTTTCATTGATTTGTGTTGTGCTGTAATCTTCCTCATCTTCAATATTTACATCAGATATGTACTTTAAATGTTTCATCACAACTGCATCACATATTTAATTGTGAATCCTTTCTAATGGTTCAGGTTGACACCTAGGAGTTAGTTGCTATTCTTGTAAGGATTTGTGGACATGGAAAAACGAGGGCATTGTTCTGGCAGCAGAAGAAACAAATGAAATCCATGATCTCCACAAATCCAGTGTTCTTGAGAGGCCAAAGTATCCTTTTTACAACAGCCTAGTGAGGAACTTTCGGACAGTGCATAAACTGACAGACCTTATTCACAGCAAAGGCTGTGTCGGGTCTAGTGAGAGATAATTATTGGAGGCCTCCTACAATACTCTGAAACAAAATACTATCCTCAAATTTAGGTGTATCATATTGTGAGAGCTTAAGGGAAGCTGCCATTGGAGAGCTTAGAGGTTTTGAATGAAGCATATTGCTTCAATTCAATAACTCTTTGATGAATTTCCGTTGAGATAAAAGGAGACCAGAACCAAGGTAATCAACTTCAATTCTAAGAAAAAAAGACAAACGTCCAATATCTTTAACAGGAAAGGCAGTAGACAAATCACAAATTAGAGAATCAACAGCACTGGGTTTCGATGCAGTCACCACTATATCATCCACATATATAAGCATGAACATTCTTAAATCACCGTGATTAAGAATAAATAAAGATGGATCTGCATGAGATGATGAGAAGCCATATTCAATCAGCCATGAACTCAGTTGTGTAAACCAAGCTCTAGGAGCCTATTTGAGACTGTAAAGAGACTTGTGAAGTTTACACACATAGTGTGAAAATTTTGGGTCAATGAACCCTTGAGGCTGTTGTATGTAAACTGTATCAAATAATTCATCATGTAAAAATGTATTTTGAATACCTAATTGACGCAGGGGCCAGCCATGAGAAACAGCAAGAGACTGTATCAACCGAATGGTGGTTAATTTCACAACAGGACTATACGTATCATGGAAATCAAGACCAGGTTATTGAAAGGCTACCAATCAGGCCTTTCTTCTTTCAAGAGAGCTATCAGATTTAAATTTTGTTCTAAATACCCAACGACTACCTAAGACATTAAAGGAAGAGTTAAGGGGTACCAGACTCCAGGTTTTATTCTAGATTAAAACATGATATTCGTCGGCCATTGTTGTTTGCCATTCAGGGAATTTGTTGGCAACAGAGAAGCTGGGAGGATCATCCGGAGCAGTAACTGTGGTGAAAAGGCAGTGTCTTCGACGTGGGTAAGGGATCGTGCCGTCCGTAGGAAGACGAGGGCAAAAGGAGTTTGTTTGACTGCGGGTAATCACAGGAGAGCGCGGTGGGTGAAGAACAGGGGGTAACTGTGTGGGAGAAGGTATGAGAGGAGTGGGCGAGGTAGAAGAATCTGGAGATGAAGATATTGAAGGATTGAGAGGGGAATTTGATTGGAAATGGGTATTAGGGTTTTCAGAGGAATGAGATAAGACGAGAGAGGTATTGGGGCTTGGGGAGGAATTTGGGCATGAGACAGGACTTGGGCCTGTGCCTAATATGGATGGTTGAAATAATGGGAGAGGAATATGGGAAGGAGTGGGTTGAGATGGGTTTGAAGCAACGGGCTTTGAGTGAGAGAAGGGAAAGGCCTTTTCATTAAAAATGACATCTCTGGATATGTAGAGTCTTTGGGTTTGAGGGTCCAAACACTTGTAACCCTTGTGAGTACCACTATAGCCCAGGAAAAGGCAAGATTTGGATCAAAACATGAGTTTGTTTGTATTGTAAGGCCGCAAGATGGGCGAGCACTCACCAAAGACTTTCAAAAAAGTGTAGTCAGGTTCTTTGTTATAAACCATAGAATATGGTGATTTGTTTTTTAGAACTTTTGAAGGAAGTAAATTGATTAAATGAACGGCAGTTTCAAAAGCCTCAACCCAAAAATTTGTTGGGAGAGATGAATAGGCTAGAAGAGCAAGCCCAGTTTCGACAATGTGTCGATGCTTGCTTTCAACTAGCCCATTTTGTTGATGAGCATGGGGACAAGAGAATCTATGTGTGATGCCAAGTTTTTGACAAAAAGTGTTTATTGGTTTAAACTCACCACCATTGTCAGTTTGAAGCACAAGCAATTTAGAATTGAATAAACGTTCAATGAAAGGTAGGAAGGAAGAGAACACTTGAATAACATCTGATTTTAATTTCAACGAAAATAGCCAAGTGAAACGAGTAAAATGATCTACAAAGGAAACATAGTATTTGAAACCATTTCAAGAGATTACAGGAGATGGACCCCAAAGATCCGCACTAACAAGTTCTAAGGGCCTCTTGTATTGGGCCCAACTTGAAGAATAAGGTAGACTGTGTGTTTTGGCAAGTGGACAATTGGGACACTTGTAGTCTGGTTCTTTATGAGAAAAAGGCAAGCACCTGGAGTGCAGCACTTGAGAAACAAGCTCGAGAGAATGGTGTCCGAGGTGTCTATGCCATTGAGAGAAATGAGCTTTCTCACCAACGAGCCGAGGCAGATGGTGATTTTATTGAAGGGAAAACATAGAGTCCGTTACACATTGGTCCTGTGAGGAGGGACATCCCCGTCTGATTGTCTTTCACAGAAAAATGGGTGACATGAAATTCAAAGAAACAAGAGTTGTCCATGCAGAATTTAAGAACATACACTAGATTTTTTGTGATATGTGGAACGTGAAGAAGATTTTGCGAATGAAAAGAGGAAGAAGGGGTAGAAGGAAAAGATGATTCACTGATGTGCTGAATTGGAAGACATGATCCATCACCCACGTGGATAGCTTCACTACCCGTATACTGCTCGCTGGACAGATTGAGGTTGCTGAGGTCATTTGTGATGTGATGAGTGGTTGCTGAGTCTGGACACCAAGTGGAGTCTATGGAAGGGTGGAAATTTGGGTAGTTGGTGGTGTAATTGGCAGAGAAGTATGGTGGAGCTTCAAATTGATAGAGTGATTAAATCGGTGTCTACATTGCAAGGCTACATGACCCATTTTTTGACAGACTTGACAAATGGGATGTGCTCCACCAGATGTTTGAGTTTGGTTCCCAGAGAAGTTAGAACCAAAACGACCTCCAGGGCTTCGATTATTACCACGGCCACGACCCTGTCTTCCTCGAAAGGGATGTCTACCCCTTTGAGATTGACCTCCTTGAGAGGACTGGACACTAACATTGACTGAAGGTTCAAGAAGTTGTTTAGTGGAATGAGCCATACGACTTTCATGGATTAACAGCATCTGGAATAGTTCATGGGATGAGACGAATTCAGATCGGGTAGTGATCGAGGTCACAAAGGACTCATAGAGAGGACCTAAACCTATAAGAATATAAGTGACTAACTCTTTATCTGGCAATGGATTGCCAGTTGCAGCTAAGGTATCGGCAAGGGATCTTACTTTTCCAAAATATTCAGTGATGGTTTTCTCACCACAGGAAAGATTAGTTAACTGAAATCTAATATGGAAATCCTTAGCCTGTGAATGAGATGCAAACATGGAATGAAAAGCCACCCACAAAGAGTTAGGCGTAGCTGCAGATAACACATGGCCAATGACTGAGTCAGACAGAGAAGAAAACAAGACACTAAGGACTGACTAGTCTGTGCGTACCCAAGAGGTGAAATTAGGATTGAATGTGGGAGGTGCATCTGAGCCAGGGGCAACAAGTTTTTCTGGACAAGGCAAAGTTCCATCAATATAGCAATAGAGGTCTTGCCCGATTAGGTATGCTGATATCTGCACTTTCCATAACAAGAAATTTTCAGTAGTTAACTTCACAGTAACCACATGAGAAAATGAGGAGATTAACGAAGAAGAGGGTTGCGGAATGGGGGACGCTAGAAGCATAGCCATTTGGATCAAGCTAACAGCTTTGATACCATGTTAGACTTGCTATTTCTCATGAATTCCATCGTAATATTCATATTAATTAGAGGTAGTGTGTATTTATACACATACAGAGGGAATCAATTCTGTTACAGAGAATCAGAAAAGGAATATAAAAAGGCTATATACCTACTTCTAGAGTATGCTAGTGCTATATACAGAGAATAAAAAAGGAAATAATGTTTATACATTAATACTTACCATTTTTTTTGCTCAAAGCACATTTGTAATTCATCTGCCGGGATTTCCAGGTTGGTTTGTTTTCATGGCAGATTGGTGGAATCCAGCTGACTTGAGGGACTCAAGATATGTGTGGTTGCCTTTGATGGTTGGTGGATTAGCTGATCACCCACTTGACTTAAATTTTGGATTCCCATTGTGGTCAAGAGTGTCAATATACTGGCATAGAAATTGGAGACTCCTGCAGGCCAGGTGGAGTGGGTTTAAGTGACGTAGGTTTCTTACATGGTATGTGTATCATATTTGATGGCTCTATGGTCATTCATTTACTGGTTTTGATCATTATTCCTGGGATTTGCTTATTACAAGCTAAGCCATGAGGAGGACTCAGATACGAAATGTTCAGTCTTAAACACTCCCTATGTGAAGTTATACATCCCTTTGTCCAGGTATTGTAGTACTGTTAATATTAGTTTCACATTTCCCATATGAATTAGCCATTTAATTGAATTTTTTTTAGTAAAAGATAACCAAGTATTAGTATTATCTCAATCTTTTGTATCATCGCTTCAATTGTAAATGATCATGAGTCTCTATTCTACTCAATTTTAAGGCTAAATAGAGTATGTAGTGGACTTGTACATATTCAAATGTGTTTGTCATAACCTCCAATTTCCAAATGCTTTGCATTGCAAAGACAAATTTTTTGGTCAATGTCGTGTACAGCCAGTACTTACCTAATTTCCCAAATCATATTGGGCCCCGTCAAAGCATGGATTATGCATGTATTTGGGAAGTCTCTAGCTCTCTTTTTTGTGGTGAGCAGAAATTTGCAGTCATTAATTAATTATAACCATATTATTAATAGGCAAAATAAAATCATTGCTGATGATCATCAGGAAAGGCAATTTGCTTTATATGCCAATCGTGACCATGGACCATTTATATATAGGGTAGTGATTGAGTTACTATTTATTTATTATTTATAGTTTATTTGAAATTTTTTATTTTTTATTTTTATCATTTTCTTTTAAGTATTTTTTTAACATCCTTAATTATTAAGAAAAAAATTAAAAAATATATATTATTTTACTAATAGTCATTTTCTTAACTATTAAAAAAAATCAAATACAAAAATAATAATAAATAAATAATAGGATAATCCTATCATTATCCTTATGATATATATTATTATTATATTTATAAAAATATAAATATTCTTATCCTAAATAATCATTTTAGTCTACTTTAATTTTAGAGTTGGCCCCCGAAACTATATAATATTATTAATACCGTTAATTTCAACGTGTGGGCGTACGCGGTTTCTGCTAGCTAGAACGATCACCAGCTGCATGGTCCCATGCCATTAAACTTTTAAAAGGGAAACAAACAGCTAGCTGGGTCCTGTCTCTGATCAATTTGATAAAAGGAAAATCAAAGCTGAAGGCAAATGTAGTTAGAAAGGCCCAATAGACAGGTCCACTTTACCTTAACCCACGTGAAAACAACCATAAAATAAATAAGATGAAAAGATAAGAGGTGTGGAAAGAGGTAATCAATGTTAACGTAGTACTGGAGGGGAGGGCAGGCAAGTCTCATCAAAACGATTTTTACATGTTCAAACCCTGAAAAGAAGTTCCCACTCTCTCTCTCTCTCTTCTCATTGTGTCTCTTCTTTATAATAAACCTTTTCTTTTTCTCCGGCCTGCTTCCGTGGGCCAAAAACGTACTGGCCAATTCTTTTACGTTAGTAGACCACCATGAAAGAGCTTCTCTGGTATTGGTGCATGGTGGGGGCCATGGATAGGGTCTTAAAGCTTAACTTTCTTCCATTGAAAGATGATAGGGCTTAAAAAAAAAATGGAGAAGCTTGACAGAGAGACCATGTCAACAGTAGTACTGCTACTGTGTGCTTGCCACTAAAACCCAGTTCCCTCGATCTTGTGCCAATATTGACCAAACATATAGCTTTTTTATGAGATTCTCCAAACACAGCCCAACTCCATGGCCGTCCTAAGATTCCATGTCCCAGATTAGATAACAACCTTTTACTTGTCTAATTATTAGTTTAAGGAGTTGAAACTTAAAAAATCCTTTTTTTTTAGCTCTTAATAATTCGTTGATCGAGCTGGTATGATCATCAACCTAATACACCAAATACCAACCCCCATTGCAGTTTTGGACCCGTGTTTGTATTTTTTGAGTTTATTATGGCATGCATGCAAGTACCATCTCAATTAAGATAAAAAAAAAAAATGCTTGTAAGTGATTAAACATGGGGTTCTTAATTCAGTTCGTTGATTGTAGGCTAATGATGGAGACAAGTACTGTGCAGGCCATCTCTAGTAGTACGTTGTTTGTAAATTTATTTTTATAAAATATTTTTGTAATTTATATATATATTTTCTATATATATATACACTTGATCATATAATTAAATATATACTTTGATGACCAGTTCAATCAATCTAAGCGTGGACTTTTAAGATAAAACGATTTTTCTTCCCACAAAAAGAAAAAGAACAAAGAAAACTCTACAAAATTCCAGAGATATCATAATCAAATGCAAAGCCAGAATCAAAGTACCTACAGATCAACATCACAATCTAGCTAGGACTAGTACCGCTGGTTAAAACATGATCATATTGATGATCAGTACGTACGTACTAATTAATATGAAAATAAATTTACTTCATTTATATTCAAATCAAGAAAATCCCTTCTCTTTTTTCCTTAATTTCTTCCAACCCCACACCCACAATAATTAAACTCCACCCCATGCACGCCCAAAAAAAAAAAAAAAAACGAAAATAAATCAAACTTACACGTGTGGATCAATCCCAAGCGTGCGAAACTCCGTCCCGCCATTGTTAAGGCCTCCATGAACTGGCCCACACCACAGGTTGATCCTTCCACGACAAGAATATTCCGGCAACATCCGAGCACTGTGTCATCGACCAACCCTCCTTGTACCTCCTCAACAAGGCGCGTACATCATCACACACCTCGTCACTATACGAAACCGGGCCGAACCCACACGCATGCAAGCGCCGAGACCAGCACACCGCTGACTCGCGCCGCTCTACCGATTCGGAAGGTGGACACGCCACCAGGTCAACGATGGCGCGCCCAGCCTCGCGCTCGAGCATCAAGCGCTCGTTGCTGGTCCGCGGAAAGCTCTCGTCCAAAGCCTCAAAGTAAACCCTAAACCATCTCAAACATTCTTCAAAGCCTTTCACAAACTCGAGCCCATCAACGCCAACGTCAAGATCAGCTTCTTCTTCAACCACGGTGACTATCCTCGGCTGCAATCTTCGGAAAGCCGATATCAGATAATCTCGGCGGTTACGGACGGGCGTGATTGAATGTAAGGTGCCGACACAGTTGATAGCTAGGGCTTCGTCGTCTTTGAGGTCTAACTTCTCTGTGTTTAAGTCTGAAAGATCACCACCATGATGGATGACATTGAATTTGAAAGGCACACCCATAAGCCTAGCAAACTTTTCCATTCTGCTACCGATCTCTTTCATTACCTTCTGCACTGCGGCCACACCTCCAGTACTACCACTGGATTTGGTGGCGACCACGGTGGTGAGCCGGAGATGTGGAGTTTCATCACTGCGGGTTGCTAGGGCTTCAAGCAAAGTAGGCCACTGCGTACAGTATGTGTTGCTGAAATCAACTATATGTAACTTTGGCTCACCTTCAAAGGCTTCCATGATTGCACCATTACACGCAACATGTCCGAACGTAGTCCAGGGGCTCACCTCTTGAAATTTCAAGACCATTTTTCTGGTTGACTCGAAGGAGCAAGTTTTCTCTGATGCGGACGCTAGAGTGCGGTAACATCGGTCACCGGAGTCCGTCATGCGGCTAAACAAGGCTTGGAGAAAATGGGCAGCGAGCTTTTGATCGGTATCACCATAAGGTGAGCTGAGCTCGTTGAGCATCCACGTAAGGTGCTGGACACGGGTGCTGTTCTTCTCCGCGATGGCTCGTGCGGTTTCGAGGAGTATTTCGTGTGCCCACTTTCCAGAGAATTCGAAGTTAAAATCAAGGGCGGGTGAGAAGGAAAATTCGGTGGGGGTGCTTATGTTTGTGGTGGTGGTAGTGGGGGTGGCAGTCGGAGGAGTGGTGGTGGAGGAATTAGGGTGGGGCTGATAGGGATAGTAGTGCTTAGAAGAAGACGAGGAGAAGTCTTCTTCATCCATGAAAAGGTTGAAGCATTCTTCGTCTTCTTGCTGGTAGTGATGGTTTTGTCTGGAGGATCGAGAGCTGCTTGACGTTCTACTAGAGTTGTAAGATTGATCAGATTGAAGATTGACTAGCCTAAACAAGGTATCCATTTAACCAACCCACAGAAGAGACCCACATCAATAAACTGTAAGTCTGTTTGGTCTTTTGGGTGGAAGCTGGAGATATATGGGAGAGTTTGAGTTTTTAACAGCTAGCTAGATGTGGAATTGAGAGAAAGAGAGAGAGAGAGAGATTAAAGGAGGGTTCTTGAAGTTGGAATTTAGCCAGGTTTAACTTCAAAACATAATTACGGGGTAATCTAAGTGGGTTGGATTTTGCTTTAGATCTTTTGGTGTAATCGATGAGGAGTGAAAGGGTGGGGTTGGTTTCTTTTCTAGCTAATTAGGTTATTCTTTATTGGTAATATTTAAAAAAAAAATCTATGAGAGGGGGATCGAGTGGAATAGGGGCGCTTTAATCTGTTAAAACTTGGAAAGTGGCATGGACTGGCTGGATGTTATAGAATTAGAATTGTCTGACAAAGGATAGAAAAAAGTATGAAAAAGTTAACAAGGTCGAGATCACCAAATGGCTTAGTGGTTTAGCTTTTCATTCTTTGGCAGAGAGAGAGAGAGAGTAGTTTTTGATTGAGTGGAAGCAGGCGTGCCAACTGGGTTTTGGGAGAGAGAGAGAGATAGACATGAGTAGTAAAGCTGCCGGCGTGCATCATCATCATCAAACCCACCATCACCTCAACCACAACCCACTCACATTCCTTGCCCCCTAATACCTCTCCAAACTCTGCCAAAATTCCCCCATACTTTTCCCTTTTTTTATACTATTAATATACCCATACATGAAAATGTCATATAATAATTCTGTATTCAAATACCAAAATGTGCTTTCCGCAAAATCTAGGGCATGCCTTTTACCTTTTTCCCCACTTCAATATGATTGTTTATAAACACACTGTAATCTCTTTCCCAACACCATGACCGATTGTTTAGGCCTTTCCTCTACATAGTTAGCCCAACCATGCATAGCTCTCCGCGGGTCCCTTCTGCATGTCACAGCTGCCCTGGCCAAAATCTGATGTATCTTCTACCATGCAAGTTAGTTCACTGGTATGATTTTGCTTCAAGCTCGGCTTCATGATCATGATCATCGGCTAGATCAAGCTCAGTCTTTATTCCTTATAAAGCTAGCAAATCTAAATCTTACCAGCTTGGGATTATGAGCAGCTTGTTCAAATTATATATAGGAAATCAATCATTGCAACTGGCCGTTTAGTTGGTGGGATGGTTTTGGGTTTGTCCGAGTACTGATCAAAGCATGCATGCGTATTGGAATTAAGTTATTAACATAGCGAGCATATATACGTACGTACATAGCTAGCTAGCTCTGTATTACTATTATTATTATTATTACATTTTCTTGTCAATTAGTTGGCCGATATGCAACAAATCTGTTTGCTACAATTTAATCTTTTGGATTTCTTGATATATATATATATAGTCCTTGGTTTTTCTTCTATCAATCATTAGGAAATTCCATGCTGCATGTTTGTGTGCTCTTTGTCCCCTTCTGAGAAGTTGGTTCCATGTAGTGTTGTTTCTTGGAAGCCATCATTGCAAATGCAGACAGAAGCTGCTAGCAAGCACGGAGTATTAATGCTCGATTGTCTTCCAATCCAAGAGATAGCACCCAACAGTCGTGCATTGCTCTGTGACGGGCAGTTTGGTGATCAATCAACTCCCTAGAATTATGATGATCGGAAGAATTACTGCGCGCCCAGTGGAATCCCCACTGCCAAAATTATATCAAGTTTGGTTATCATCGTGTATGTATATATATACATAATCCATCATACTAATTCATTATAAACAAGGCTGTAATCGAGCCGAGCCCAGCCGATCTTTGACTTGCCAAGTTCGGCTCAACTCAAATACTCGAACTCAAGCTCGTCTCACAAACGAGTTCGAGTCGAACCGAGCTCGAACTCAAATTGTTTATTTTTTTAATAAGATTTAATAATTAATAAATAAAAAAATAAAAAAAATCTAAAATTGAATTTATACAACTAACAAGTAGAACATCTATTGAATTAAAAAATTTATAAATGATTAATATGTAACTAGTTTATATTTATCCAAAATAACAATATATTATATGCCTACATATATTATTAATACAAACACTTAATATGATAGCATATATCTATTTCATATATGGTTCCCACATACTAGTATACAAAATTATTAAATTTTATCGACTAATTATTATACAAATTATAAAATATATTTATGAAGTATATTCACTATATAGACAAAAGTAATTAGATTACATATTCTTTATTTAATTATAAAAGTGATATGTTTATATTATTAGTTACTACATATATGTGTGTATATATACATAGATGTATATATATATTTATTAATATATGAATGAGTTTTAATCAAATCGAGCTAACGAGTCGACTCGAGCATAAACGAGTGAGCCTTAACGAGCCTTAGTCGAGTCAAATCAAGTTTTGTCAAGTATGTAATATTTACAATTCGAGTGGGTATCTGCTTTTATGAACGAGTTTTTCTTTCCACGAGTCGAGTTCGATTCGACTTTAACCGAGCAAGTACCTAGCGAACTATCGAACAAACTGATTCATTTACAATCCTAATTATAAAACTTTTTTTTTTTTTTTTTTTTTTGGTGATGCTATTTGTTTAAATGAAACAAATAAGACAAATACATTCAAGGAAGACTAAATTAAGGATGTTTTATGGCTTTCTGAGGCTCACTGCTACGACCTGCATGCATCTCGTTTTGATCAGGCCGATTAGTATAACATGATGAATATTATATAAATATATATATATATATTTATATAAATAGTCTGATCATCTAGCCCCAATACAAATAATTTAGTGTATTAATGTAACAGATATTCCTCCATTAATTAATTATTAGATTGGTTCGTGCAGGGTGGTGGGTCGATTAATTCATGTTTTAGGTATTTTATTCCTATTTTCTTATTTTGGTAAGTAAGGAAGATATATATATATATATATATATATATATAAAGAATAAACTGTTTGTTTTAATTTAAAGAATTCATAAGACCTGAATTAGTACGTTCCAATTTAATTAGAATAATTAGGTATTTATAATTCCCAATATATATAAAATGTTTTCGAAAGCTAGAGTACTACTACTTCCAATCCAAGACTAAATAAAAAGGGTAGCTAATTCTTTTATAATCTGCCGACTAAAATTATGAACATAAAAAATTCTTATATAATGCATATGATATTTACACTAGCTAATTAATTATTAATTTATTTGACTCAATATATATATATATTATATATAATATTAAGATCACCACAAATTAACTACGCTAATACTATATACTAATAAATTATAATAAACAGTACTTAACTATCATGTTTATTAGGAATGATCAGAATGGAGACTTAACAAAGTTTCAAGACCAAGTATAAGTATAATGGGTTTAGTTTAATCGCAAGTAGTAAATTATTATTATATATTGCTATACCAAATTAAATTAAATTAATATATATAACTTAGTTTTTGGAATGGGATGTGGATGGCAACATAACAAAGTTATTCTTTATATCTAATTAAGAACTACATAGCTAGCTAGACCAATTAAAATCAGTTTAGTTCAATATATATATATATATTTATATATACTACTCAGTAATAATAAACTATTGTTTGCTTTGTGAATGAAACAGGAATATTGAGATTCGAGAATTGATTGCGGGTTCAGTAAACCAGACATATATATATATATGCTATTGTTAAAAAATATAATAAAATAGAAAAAGAGATCGACGGATCAGAAGAGAGGAGTGACAGAGAAATTGAGAGCTGCATCTTTATTATTCTCAATTGCACATTAAATATATGGTAACATCTATCTCTATTTATAGATAAATGAGGCTAAAAAAATGAAGATACAATAAAGCAATGATACTAATTAATTTACACAATAAATTAATATATGGTAGAGAATAAGTCATATTTCTATACATGAATATTGATGGTATCAGAAGTTATAAGTTTAGTGGAACCTGTCCACGCGTTTGCCGTAGACCATTCATTGAAAACATGACATGATGCAGTCTTCACCTTTCTTTGTGGTTAAAATTTTGATATCGTTATTGTTCCGTTTTATCTGTCAATTATTAGGAGGCCCTACATGTGCAACGTGGAAATGATAAAGAGTTCATTGACTAAATGGCTGTGAAGTTCTAGATGGAACAGATTTGTGTGGGTATGAAGTACTACTGGTCTGTTAATATTTAACGAAGGAGAGTCGAGACCGTGAGTTGGTCTCGGTGTTTGTTTTCTTTATTTATTTTTTTTTTTTGAAGGTAAGATAGTTATATTGTATTAAATTAAACAAAGAGAATTCTTGGTAGACAAATCTACCATAGTTACAGACATATAATAGGTGAGTCTTTTTCACTGTAAAAATCCAAAAGACGGCTGCCCATTGCGTTATATTATGCGCTCATCGATTATGATCTCGATGAATTTTTTTAATAAGCCAACTCTCAAAAGATCGCAAGAGTATTCTTGTGTCTCTAACTATAAGTTCAATGATCAAATCAGTAGCTTTTTCAAGATTTTCAATTAATTTAATAACAACTTCTGAATCACCACCGATAGCTAATTTCTTTATCCGGTGTGCTCTAGCTTCTTCAATTCTTATGAACAGAGCTGTTGCTTCTCCTTGGTTGGCATTCTTTTCAATAGAACATTAATGCTGCTTTTTACCTTATATATAATAATTATCTTAATCATAATTACTGATGTGATAAATTTTTAAATAATAGTATTTGTTAACTGTACATTTAAATATCAAAATATGTCATATTAATAATAGGTATGATTGAAAATAATAAAATTTAAAATGAGAAAGAACATTTCTCTTCTTCTTTTCATCCTCTCATGGTTATGAAATATCACTATTTAGAAATTGTCACCTAGCTAGTACTCTACACTAAGGCCTAAGGGAAAGTACTCGATCGGAGTACTGTATGCGTTCATAATTCACATTTTATACCCCTCCTGTATGAGATCACCTGGTGCTTAATGTCCATCTAATTTTTTGGGTAAAAGAAAAGAAAAGAAAAAACGACAGCAACAGAATTGGAATGGATCGTATAAAATTCAACTATGCATAATGATTGAACAAAAATAGAAATTGATAACATTAACTAAAGACTGCAAAAGTGTGACTCCAGCAATGCAAAAGTATGTAATGTCTCCACCAACTTTAGTTCACTTTTAAGCAGGGGAAGGGGTCCCCTCCCCTCCCTCACTAGCTCCTCTCCCTGTGGGTGACGCGGGAGGGACTTATATAATTTGCACCCTTTTACCTTCCTTTCTTATTCTTTTCTTTTAGATATCTGACCTGTCGATCAGACTACCACTGCATCAATTGCATGCCATGTGTTTGTGATCATTCACCCTGCTTGCTTATGTTAACCATTTTTCACTGCAGACCATTTATATTGCTTTGACATAAAACATTTTGATTATTCAAGCATGACTCCACAATCTGCAGTTTCTACTAATGAAAACTAAAAAGCAGTTTCTGATAAATAAAAAAACATCTCCTTGTTACTTACAGCCTAATTGTCTTCTTTCGTTTTTGGAATCTCGAAATGTAACTGTCATAAATATGGCCTACACAACAGCTCCATGTTTTCTCTCTCTCTTTTTTTTTTCTTTTTTCAAAATAGGAAAAAACCCATGGTACCATATTGGGAATTCTTACCAACCAGAAAAATCTTTGAATTGTCCTGCAGAGACTCCCAATTTCCTTTTCTTTGCTACAGGTATCGCTGTTGGATTAGTGTCAACAGCAACAGATTCAGCCTGACCGTTTCTTGCTTTCAGGTACTTCCCAACACCACCACCAACAGTTCCAGAACCTGTTGTTCCCGTGCCTGGATTGCTAAACCATGACCCAATTTTATCCTGAACAAAAAGAAAATATCCAATTGATTATTAGAAATATGAGATAGAGAGAGAAGAAAAAAGAGGCTGGTAGCCTGACGTTCAAGGAACAAGAAACTAACATTTTCTTCATCCTCAGCATTCTTCTCGTCTTTGGCCTTCTCTTCCTCTTCCTCCTCAGGTTCATTATAAGGATTGACGAACACTGTTACACTAGTAATCTT
Organism: Juglans regia; assembly: GCF_001411555.2. Taxonomy (NCBI): domain Eukaryota; kingdom Viridiplantae; phylum Streptophyta; class Magnoliopsida; order Fagales; family Juglandaceae; genus Juglans; species Juglans regia. The sequence goes on from NC_049907.1 coordinate 677,790, forward strand.
AATCTCCTCCTGCACAAGTGATAAAGAGAATACAAAAATGAGGTATTTGCAGTAGTAGAAGTAGCTAAATCTCACGATCTTCCTAGGTATATGTTTCAGCAAGCATTATGGATCAGCGCAACTGGACTCAACCAAAACAAGTTTTGCTGCTAATTTGTAAAATGGAAAGCACTAAACATTTTTGTTTTTATGACGATGTAGACTCTCACCAAGGCAGGTTCCTTCTGACCCACCCTGGGGGAGTGAACCCAGGATACACAACCCCATCCTACATAACTGTGTATCAGGTAATACAAGAGAATTAAACCCGAGAAGTCTGAGTTAACAGCTCAACCCAAGCCCTCCCTTTGACCACTAGGATGCACCCCAACAGAGTATATTTTTCTACAAAAACAACTCATGGTGAGCTGAAACTAGTTTTGAACCCTCACTCACCGAGGCAGGTTCCTTCTGACCCACCCTGGGGGAGTGAACCCAGGATACACAACCCCATCCTACATAACTGTGTATCAGGTAATACAAGAGAATTAAACCCAAGAACTCTGAGTTAACAGCTCAACCCAAGCCCTCCCTTTGACCACTAGGATGCACCCCAACAGAGTATATTTTTCTACAAAAACAACTCATGGTGAGCTGAAACTAGTTTTGAACCCTCACTCACCAAGGCAGGTTCCTTCTGATCCACCCTGGGGGAGTGAACCCGGGATACACAACCCCATCCTACATAACTGTGTATCAGGTAATACAAGAGAATTAAACCCGAGAAGTCTGAGTTAACGGCTCAACCCAAGCCCTCCGTTTGACCACTAGGATGCACCTCAACAGAGTATATTTTTCTACAAAAACAACTCATGGTGAGCTGAAACTAGTTTTGAACCCTCACTTTCATGATCTTACACATTTGTAGAACTTGCAAAAGAGCCAGATTACAACATCATTGCTTTCTGCACACAGCTTCCAAACTCAATAAGAACAGACAATTTAAGGACCAGCACAGAACCCAACAGAAGACATGAAAGCCTGTATACCGAATTATTTTACATGCAACTACACTCAAGCCACACCATACGAAGCATAAAAATTACTCCAAAAAATGTAATACATCATTAGCATACAGAAGAGAAAAACCCACCAGAGGTCGGTCATCGTCATCAACAGGAACCTTTTCCATTGCTGCCAGTGTAGTCAAGCCACCAACGACCCCACCAAAAACCGTGTGCTTGAAGTTTAAATGATTTGCAGACTTGTAAAGGATGAAAAACTGGGAACCGTTTGTGTGGGGACCACTGTTTGCCATACTAACAACGCCCCTACCAGTGTGAAGCAACTTGGAGTTCAATTCATCTTTGAAAGGCTTTCCCCATATAGATTCACCTCCTCTCCCAGTACCAGTAGGATCACCACCTTGAATCATAAAATTCCTACAATAAATTGGCGAATGTACCTATCATCAGTGACACAAAACAATTGATTAATACTAGACAAGTTATGACTATACCTGATGTTTCTATGGAAAGCTACTCCATTATAATAGCCACGTTCACAGAGAGTGATAAAGTTCTCACATGCCCTGGGAGTAATATCACAGTGCAGCTCAACATTCAAATCACCATGTGTTGTATGCAGCTGTATATATCCCTTCTTCTTTGGATTTTTCTCAACTTTGATATATTCAAATTCATTTTCAGTGACAGGGTCAAAAGAGGTAGAAGTGAAGGATCTTGAAGCAGCACCAGTAGTAAAACGGCTCTTTACCTGGCAAACAAAATCTCATGTCAAAATTGACTAAAGCACATGGCAAATAACATGCCTGAGCAAATAAGAATAGAACTTCAACAAACTGGATAATACCCAATGGAGTTGATAGGACAACCAATATACAGAAAAATATTATCAACGTAAAAGACAGCATTCTTCCAGAATATATTATTTCAAATTGATCATTGGAATGGTACTCCTAAATTTCACTGGTATTTATTAATAAGGTTTTAATTATTTTTTTTATAGGTATGATTAATGAGGCTTTAATGAAAGAAACCTACCATCTTTGCATTCACAGGTACCCTCTCACCAGCCATGTGCATAGAAATCTTGGCGGCAGTTTTGTCACTTGATGCAGCTTTTGCAGCAGCGGCACTTCTTCCATGTACTGAAGCAGAAGCAGCATCTACAATACTGTAAGCCTGAGCTTGAGCCCCTCCATTCGAATTTGATTTAGAATCTTCTTTAATGCGTGATCTTGCAGCTAAAATTGTAGTAAGTGCAGCAGCCCTTTCCATTTGTGCCTTGCTGCCACCTCCCCCATGCAGTGCAGTTTGCTTTCCTTTTTCAGTTCCGAGCTCCTCCAGCATCTGCTTAATATCCCCAGTGACATTGATATTATAACTTGGATCTGAGCTCATTTTCTTTAAATCTGGGAAAAAGAAATGAAAAGGTAAAAAACCAAAAAGGGAAAAAAAAATCCACAGCTAACCCTACAAGGAGGCTAAACTTACCTTCATCATCAAGTTTCAAACTATTTTTAATATGATCAAAATCCAGCAGAACCTTGGTGTCTAGTGCGTTAGGATTCTGTAAAGCATGCCAATAAAGATAAGGAATCCACCAACAAGCTTTCAGCAATGAACACAATGTGACTCAAATCAATTACTATCTGAACTGTTTTTCGATAAGTATTACTACCTGAATTGTTATAAGGTCTTGTTTGGTAAATGGTTCGTCGGTGAGGAGCTCCTTCCAGTTCTTGGTCTTGATGTTCAACTCTTTAATTGCCTATGTAAACAAAACAAAAATGAAGGGTAAACAACGTATAACATGCAACATAGGGATTAGGGATGACATAGGAGGGAAGTCTACTGGTACAGTCTATCAGCAGAAAACAAACCTCATAAGAGAACACATTTCCAGTAGTCTTCACAGCAATTATGTGTGTAAATTCAGTAAACACTTTGTTTAACACAGGGCAATGATACTCTCCTGCAAAATATGTGAAAAGGTTTTCGATTAATATTAGGATCAGATAGGAAGACAAACTGAAGAAGATGTGTACCACAACAATGAAGAAGTGGTTCATAACATTTTGATTCATATCTATGAATATTGCATGGATAGATAGTTTCATTAGCAATCTATCTATAAACTGGATTAGTGTCGAAAAGAAGGGTCTGGTATATCTGTTCCAGAAAGTAGTTTCACATGAAACAAATACTTTATATTGATGACTTTATGGTTGAAACTAAATATTAGATACACTTCCAACTGTCTGCTTTATTCTTTTTTTCTTACTCTTTTTGTCTCACTTAGTGCACTCATATTTTTTTTTATGAGGCCTCTAGCTGACTTCTCAAACAGCCAAAGCAAATTCTGAGGAGTCCTACAAACATTTTTTTAGTGGCACCAAGTGCCCGGAACAATCTCAACTCATCCCGGGAGTGCACAGGCCCTCGGCAAGGAGTTTCCTGCAAGTGCACCACGAGTAAATTCAAAAGGAAATTCTCCCAGTTCAATGGCCCCAAGAGTGTAAATGCTGTGTTTCAAACCCAAGACATCCAGTTTTTACGGCTCGCCCCAGGACCACTACACTAACCATTGCGGTTTCCACTAACATTTTTTCAACTGCTTCCTATTCTCCAAGTTTTTTTTCTATAAGGAAAAAAAAAAAAAAAATCTTGATCTTCAGGTTAGCCGATATCAAGCTAATGAATGATCATGACTGCTTGTAAAAGCCAGTTAAACAACAAATGTTGACCAACTTGCTTAGAAATTCTCTAGACTGAACAAAATGTATTCACAAAAGACATAAAGAAAAAATTATCCACAATGAGTGTAGGTAGCGTATGCGATTCCACATTGCTTAAGAGTCCAATTATACCATTGACTCGTTCTTATGGAGTATTGACCCAGATGTGGCTTGGGCCTCCATTGGGGTGTTACAAATAGTATTAGAGTCTATCTCAACTAAAGGTGTGGGACTTGAGTTGTGCCGCCTATGATGGACTAGCCCGACGAGGACATTGAAAATTTAAAAAGTGGAGATTGTGATATCCCATGGTGAGTGTAGGTGCCCCACATTGCTTGGGATGGAGAAGTCCTGGCTCTGTATGATGATTCCAATGGAGCACTAATTGTAACATACTAGTCCTTTTGGAGTGTAGGTCTAGATGTAGCTTGGGCCTTCCCTTGGGCATTTCAAAGTTGCTCCCTACTCTTCTGAGTCAAGGTCAAGGTAACTTGCTGAGCTATAGTGATATAGAGCCCAATAGTACACAGAACAAATGTTCAAAAACAAGGGTCGAGCATCCTGTTTCTTTTGCCATAAATTGCTTATGTATCCATATATAGCTCAGACCGACGTGCCAGAAATCTACTGTCCACATATATCTTCTTTTTTTCCCTTTTTTATAATCAATCACAAATATTATTCACCTACCCATACAGTATTACCCTTATCTAATGAGGTTTTGCATAAGCTGTCATAAAAAGAGCAAAATAAAATTCACAATGGCGTCGCAGGCCTGTAACTTTAGTCAACATATAAAACAGATTGACTCACATTTCAAACCCCCTTCATTGGTTATATAAATAGCCTTCATACATGCAAAGCAAAAGTTTCAAGTACAAATGCGCAAAAGTAACTACCGATTAACAGACTCAAATCCCAGTTTTGAGGCACCTCATGACATTTCAATTCCGTATAAACGACAAATCAACTAAATTTTATGAAAGATGCAATAAACGTTTCAAATTGAAGCTCATAAAAAATAGCAAAGAAAGGGGTGTCTTTGAAAAGAAAAAAGAATATATACGAACCATCGGAATTCTTGTGGAAGGTTAGAGGGATGAGATCCTCTTGCTTAAGAGAAGCTCCTGTTACAGGATTCTTCCCATACTTTTGGATATACGGAATTATATTCCTGCGACCAAAATTTCTTAAAATCAAGCCCAATACCACTTGAAATTTCAAAAGATGCACCAAGCAAGGAATACACGTACATAATGTCGAAGACGCTGCCATCCGCCGTGCACACCGGGTCCTCGAAGGGCGTAAATGTGAGCCTGCCACACCCAAATTGAAAGCATTTTGCAGAATCAGAGATAGAAATAGAATCAGAGAGACAGGCAGCCAGAGAGAGACAAAGAGAGGGTACGTGTAAGTGCGTACGCGCAGCAATAGAAGGGGAGGCGTTTGAAGGGGGTTCGATTCTCTTTGGATTTTGCGCCACCCCATTCGGTGGCCCACTCCGTTTTGGTTATGAACATACGGTCTTTGCTGTGCTGCTTCTTCCCCATCTTTCTCACCCTCAAATCAACCCGGTGAAGCTGAAGCTAAGGTTCTCTCTCTGGCTTCCAAAATCAACCCGGTGAAGCTGAAGCTAAGGTTCTCTTCCACTGCTCGCAGTTACTAAACGCTTTCCGTGGTTCTCTTCTCTTTGCGTGTTCGTCTGTGTGTGGGCGCGCGCGCGTGAGAGAGAGAGAGGGGCATTTCTTCTACTTCTGAATTCTGGTTTTCGACCGCCTTCGCCGATAAGACGTCGGCCCATTTAAGGCCCCAAATGAATATGGGCCTGGAATTGTTTGGATCCAAAGAGTAGACCCTCATTTTAACCCAGATTGAACTATAGAAGCAACCGAGATGGGCCGATTGCATTATTATAAGGCCCAGAATAGCCCACACAGCTTTTCCATCTAAGCTTCCGACTCCGCCACAATGTTATGGGCAGAGGAAGTGAGGAGAATGGGAGGTCGGAGCAGTGAGTGTAGCGACAGCAGCAGCGGAGAGCAAGACGGGGATTCCGAGTGGAAAGCGGCAATCAATTCCATCGCCGCATCCTCATCCTCGGGAAAATCCTTCATGAATGGCTCTTCCGCAACCTCCAACAATACCCAAAGTGACGACGACGACGACGATGCTGGAAACCGCAAACAAAACCCACAACAGCTCAAGTATTACCAAATCAAGGTCAGTGGTTTCATAAATAAATTTTAATTCTTTTAATCCTTCTATTTTAGTGATTTTATGTAGTAGACGAAATTTTTAAAAAAAAAAAAAATGTAGGAGACGAAATTTTCTCGGTGAGGATTTGGCACCCCTCTTACCCCCCAAAAAAACCCACTATTGTACAAGCTTTAAAGATTTTTCTTTTTACTTGGAAGCTGTTGTTTCTGTGCATGTGTTAGATTAATAACTAGTTGAGTTTTGAGTGCTGAGTCCTAGAAGCCAAGGTGCTAATACGAGGAGTAATGAGCTAGTTTTGGACTACGGATATATGGCAATTCCACTTTATCTATATCATATCATTAAAAATTGATTAGTAGAGTACCGCATTATTTTGTGCTTCAGGACTAACTAATGATTCGACATGTACAAGCTTGTTACTTACAAATTACTACCGAAAAGATACAGTGGCTTATTCATTTGGGCGCTTAGAGAGCTTCCCCTGTGACCTTAGCCTGAGCGATTGGAAGTTCAAATTATCCGAGGTGGATTGGACTATGCTTGTCTTTCTAATAACGCGGTTTGTCTCCGATTTTCCCGTAAATCAGGGAACTTGCTTTTCCAATGATGGCGTGTTGTAGCTAGTTCTTGGAAGTGCAAGTATTTTTAAAAGAGTAATGCTAGATATAAGCTCCAAATAGACAAGTCTTTTGTAAAAAAATGGGTCTCACTAATAAAAAATAGTTTTTTTTACACTTTTTTAAGGTGGGGTCCACTTTTTTACAAGGGCTTGTATGGGACTTGTTTATTTGGAGCTTGTACAAATCATTTCTCTTTTAAAAATATATTACGTACAAGTTGATTGGCCTGAAGAATTAAATATGTTCTTTTTCCAGTAATATGGACAAACTGAGGGAGATGATTGAATAAAAAATGGACAGATTCAATAAGCAAATTCTTCAGAAATTAGGTTTGGACATAGCCAGATACAAATGTGCTCATGTTTGCCTAGTGAGTACTTGACCATTTTTTTGGAAATGTTGGAGACTCGGGATTAACTTGAAAGTTTCTCGATTATAAGGGTGTAGTTGTGAACGCTACACGAAGGTAGAATCAATGTGGGTTCAGCATGTATTTGCCCCTTAGGGCCCTGCCCCATATTTGTTAATAATAATAATTTTAATCTGTCTGGAATCTGGATTGGTTTCTGTCTTACTAGTGTGGACATTAACTACTGAACTTCTTTACAGGCCCAAAAGCTTTTAGATGATATGCTAGGAAAGAAACTAGAGATGGTGAGAGACCCCATTGATGCTCCTCATAAAGATCCCGAGATTGATGAAGGTGGCATTCATTTGTTCAAGCATGCTCCCCGTGGAATAGTGTTTGATTATATAGGTAAGTCAATCTCATCATATTCTTTGGTTGCTTTTGGTGAAACTATGTGTATGGCAAGAACAGTACACACAGAATTTAAATGTGTTTCAGCATTGTACGTACATCCCCAGGATGCAGAAAATCTTCACCATAGTGATAACAAAAGTTACATATAGAACACATTAAAAAAAAAATCTAGATATAATTTAGAAAACCCAAGCCCGGTAAAATCCTAGATATATCCTTACCATACTACCTGAACCACCCCAAAAGATGCCCCAAGCTATATTTCGATCATGATAGATATTTAGGGCTCATTTGGACACTGGGAATATCTCTAAATTCTGTGAATAGTAGTGAAATGGTTTGATCTAAGATGTTTTATTGGGTTTTGGGAAAGGAGAGAGAAAAAGTTGAATAAAAATATTATGAAGTTAAAAAATTGTTTGGATATAATTTTTTAATATGATTTTTGTTTTAAAGTTTGAAAAATTGTATTGATTTTTTTGTTTTGTTTTGAAGTTTATAAAATTTGTAATGACTAGGTAATGATTAGATGAAAAAGTTGAAGATCTGAAGTTGAAAAGTATTTTATGTTTGATTGACGTTGGGAATGAAACTGTGAGAATTTTTGAGAATTTCTCATCTCATGTTATTACCCAAACGTACCTTAATTTAAACCCAATGGGCCATACGTGGCAAACTAGATACTGCATAGTACATTAGATGAAGAGTTTTCAATAGAATTTCACACGGCGTGTATGCGTTTCTCTGCATGGCCCATTTGAAATTCTAAACATAAAGACTGAAGATTATTTGTGTGCTCCCAGACGAATTTCAACAGCCAAGAAAGAAACCGAGAATCCTTCCTGGAAAAGAGATTGATGAGAAATCAAAGAAGGTTAGTTCAATTATGTTATAGATTCTTTGTTGATCATTATTGGTTCATAATCTAATTTTCAGTATTATTTTGAACCAAACTTGACAGTTTAGAAGACAAATCCAATCTGCTGCTGTCAATGCAGAAGATATAATGGCTACCGCAAGGGATGCATGCCAAAAAGCATTGGCTAGACTGGAAGCTAAAGATGCAGCTGCAAAAGCAGCAGCTAAAAGAGAGGAGGAAAGAGTTGCGGAACTGAAGAGGATTAGGGGTGAGAAATGGCTACCTTCCATTGCTAGAGAGATGCGGGTAAATTTTCAGGGTTGAAATATGTTTACTACAGAATGTTTTGTCACTTTTGTGCTCGTGTTGCTGTCTTTGTGAGCACTAATCCATGATTGAGAAATATCCATGATCGTAATCTCTCACACTTTCTTTGCCATTGCTGGAACACTCAATCAAGGAGAAACTTCACACAACTAGTATGGATTCATATTCAAAGGCAATTTGACTTCTGCTCTTTTAGCTTTGTTGCGTCAGTTCTTTTTGTATTTCAATCGATAGAAAAATCCAAATTTCATAAATGATACAACCACCATTAGTTTGAGTCCCAAACTTCTTTAGAGGAGAAAAACACTACTAGATTACAGCCAGTAGTTTAGCCATCTTGATATAGTGCATATACGAAACGTTATTTCATTTCCATACCAAATCTTTTTCTCCAAGTAAAGTGCCCTTCTTTGGTTGGGGCGCTATATTTGGCTCAAAAATCCGACGGAATAAACAATCTATCGAAGCCGACCTTGGACCATCCTATCACTGTTTTACTGTCGCGTATAATAACCGCCTATCTGTTGTGTGCCACTTCTCAAATAGCTTTGCCATTCATCGTCAGACATAAAAGGCCAAACTTTTTGAGCTCCAAAAACTTCATAATTGTGCTTAGTAACTGAAATGAGTTTGCTCTTCTTGAACATATACTGGGATGGCTAAAACTGAGATCATTAACAAGAGTGCATAAGATTGAAAGAAATCGACAAATTACAATAATGGGGAATTTGGGAAACACGTTTTCTTTGAAATCTTCCAATTATATAATGAGTTTATACCTTGCGAACTGTCCGATCCACCGAAAACAGAATTGGGGCCGACCCACCAACCATTCAAAACGGAACTGGCCCTACCCAACCTGCACCATTCAGCTAAGAACTAGGGTTGTACATAAAAGGCCTTGGGCCCGATCTGTCCGTAATACCCGATATGGTCCACCCGAACAAAGTCGGTTCCATTGGGTTAAATTATAATACGGGCTTAAACACTACATTATCGGTTTCGAAACCGATCACCAAAAACACCCCATTAGGCTTTAGCTCTCCAGTCTCTTCTCTTCAAATGATCAAATCCTATCCACCCACTCCATACCTCCTCTCCGTTAGCTCTCCAGTCTCTGTTTGCAACTCCACCCACTTCCACCTCTCATTCCTCACCCCTCATTTTTCTATTTTCTGTGTATGTGTAGGTGGAAAAAGGGTTGCTTTTCTATTTTCTTTTGGAGGTGTCCGTGCTCTGTTTGGTTACAGAGAAAATTGAAAGAAAGGCAAAAGAACTTCTTAGCATCAAACCTTGTTAAAAGCATGTCTCTATTTTAAAATATTGCTCATAATTGTGTGAGATTTGTTAAGCTTCTTATCTTTGATCATGCCGCCACTGTTGATTGCCGCTTGTAAAAACCAACATTATCACTAATCAATGTCTTTTGAGGTTTTATTCGCATCTCGACTTCTTTATTTTAACCCACAAAGTACATTCAAAGGTACAATGCTACAAAAATTAGCTTCAGAAAGTGGATAAAAAAGAAATCTTTATAATACAACCATTATCTAATCGGATCCCACTAAAATTTATATACCCATTAGTGATAACAACCGTTGTTATTATTCCAATATTCCATCATGCATGCCGTCTGCATCTAAAGCAAGATTTATATGAATGTGCCCATGAGAGAGAGAGAGAGAGAGAGATTTATGAGTGTACTTGACATACAAAGCGATTCTCAGATGTGTTTCACTGACAACGTTTAAGCACATGTTCGGTTGCGAACAGGAAAATAAACACGATACTGAATATTACTGGCCTATTAAGGCAATTTTCCTAGCCGTTCCACCAAACCTAACTCTTCTTCCCTTCCAAGTAATGCTGGATATGTCCAGTAATTAAAAATAAATAAATAAATAAAATACTGAATAGGGAACAAACAAAAAGTAAAATGTTGAATAGATTGCAGCTTTGATCCAAGGAAAGATAAGGAGTGGGAAGCAACGTGGAAGCAACCGTCTCTTTAGCTTCGAGTGGGAAAACCCTACTCTCACTTTCCTTAACTTTCTTTTAAGAAGGCAAGATGGGGGTGTCCCCACTTCCCTCCCACACACACATTTCCCCTTCTCCTTAGCCTGCAATTCCTTCTTTGTTTTTCTTCCCTTCTTCTTTTTCTAAGCTGGCCTGCAATGAATCACTGCTGAAAGGGATAGCTTTTGAGTAATGGCATAGCATCTGATTCAATATCAAGTTTGTTTTGCAAAAACCTTGGGTGTTTGTTGAGTGCTCCTTTTGGGAAGATGGCACATGTGGTGGCAATGGTGGTGGAGGGAGTGGGAGTCTTTGTAAGGACTCTCTGGGGTCTGCAGGAGAGGCGTTTCTCTGCCACTTTTGAGGCTGTGAGATCTGCTGCGGTGTCCATGACAATGGCTCTCATCTTCTGCTTTTTGTCTATTGATAGACATCAACGAGGAAGAATGGGCCTTGCCTTTATTTGATTTTCAGTCTTTTAATAATCTATATCTGCCTCAATTCTGGGTTGCTCATCAATTTTTCTTGTACCATTTTCTGGGCTATATGAAGTTCATGATGTTTGAATGCGAATATGGTTTGCATGGCCTTCATTTGGTTTTCAATTCTAGCTCTTCCAAATAATTAATCTTTGATTTCTGAAAGCTATATCATCCGCCGCTCCTCAGACAACCTCCCCCTACATAGTTTCTTTCAGCCCATTTGATAATTTCTTTGGCTACAGCAAGCGCCAACAATATATAATTAAATATTTCTACAAGGTGGGCTGACTTGTTATTGCATAATAATGTCCTTGTCACCAAATGATACATACATCATACACACCAGAGCACGACTGATATCTAAATTATGGAAGCCATGCTGCACAAAGTGGCTACCACAACCCAATTAAGTAGCGACATTAATTAATCGATCGATTAATTTATCTAAAATTGGAGGAACCTTATTGAAGACCAGATCAACAAACACAGGAAACAAGTCGTTTCCTGATCACGGTCATCGCTTTTATTGCAGCAAACTACATTACACGTAAAAGGAAAGCATATCAGCAAGCAGGAAGTGAATGGCGTTTCCCAGATATCAGGCCTGCAGGTAGCCTCTCTCCTCTAAGTAAGATATCACTGTTTCAGCCATTTCACATGGGGAAATACAGTCCTCTCCCTTCTGCTGTAATACTATCTGTAGAAATAACATCCAGAGCGAAATTCCATTTTATTGAACGAACAGGGCATGAGTTGAAATGCCAGGAAACGAAGAGTCTGATGAAAAACAATCCCATAGTCCATATATCCCACAACCATAAGATTGTTCAACATTATGTCAAGTGCAAAAGTATATGCATATTTTTGCAAATTCAAGACCTCAAACATGCAAGATCTTCCTTTATGAGCATACGCACCTCGCAATTTACTGGAGGTTCATACGGATCATCAATTCCTGTAAAACCTGCAGAATGACAAATAAATATTTCAAAACATACTTTAAATTAAGAAAATTAGTACCAATTCAAATTAAACAGACGAAATTAGCAGAAGCATACTAAATCCTTTAATAGTTCAAACGGCAAGATGATAGCTAAGGTTAGAACTAAACCAAGAAAATAGACTTTCATTTTTTCTTTTTGGTGCACAGAAATGTTCTCGCAGACTAGAACTAATGACAGCAACATTATGAGATTGCATAGCAGAGAAGAAAAAAGGGTTAACACTTGAACTTCTGAGAGGGCGAAATAACTTGATTAATTTGATGCCACGTCCCGTCAGTAAACTGAGGAACACAAGGAAACAACCAATACTCTCTGTTACCACTCTTATATGCAAACTCCAACGAGATACCTTTGATCTTTCCAGATCGTGCAAGCTTGTACAGTCCCTTTGGGTCCCTTGCTTCACACACTTCCAGTGGCACATCCAGAAACACCTACAAAGTGCCATCACTCATCATTAATAGTTCATCACTGTCGACGGCCAAGAACCTCTGCTTGGTTTAAAACTCCTGTGAAAACACTCCAAGCCTATGCCCTCATATCCAAACTGCCCCCAGTGACTTTGTGACAATCACGTACCTCAATGAAATCTCCCTCTGGCAATAATGCACGGCAGTCATCTCTGTCCTTCTTGAAGGGAGATATCAAACTAGCAATGCAAATGATGCCTGCATCTGCAAATAGCTTTGCTACCTCGCCTAAAATTATGAAAATTTTGGAGTTTGCAATTAATCGTTATAAAAGATGCTACATGAACTAAAGAACAAACTTAAATCAACTGAACGTGACGAAAACTCACCAATCCTTCGTATGTTTTCTGCACGATCTTCTGCTTTAAAACTAAGGTCATTGTTTAGACCATGCCGGACATTGTCACCATCAAGAATGTAGGTCAGCTTTCCTCTCGAATGCAAGCCTCGATTCAAAGTACATGCCAAAGTGCTTTTTCCTTAAACGAGAGATAGAGAATGGATTACACAGTAGAGTAGTTAGTTGTTAGCAATGCTGGAACGTCTTTTATAAGATCCATAAAGTATTCCGAGTTCTATACATTTCAAGACATTTTTACTTCTAAATTTCATTGATTGCCAGCGCATTGCATCATAGTGACCTATCTGATTGACCTCAAACATGGTAACTCAGTCAGCAAAAGTCTACAAAGTAAGTCATCAAAGTTACCAGGTACACCAAAAAGATTGTTTATATGTTTTCCAAATTTTGTTTTCACCTTTATAATCCACGAGAGGTGTTAATGGAACCATGTCTTAATTCAGCTGAAAGGGCTAAGCTTTTGGAATTGTAATACCCTTTGTTTGACAAGGTTCTGCTTTCTGTTGCTGGGGAATTAACACAAATCCTTGAGAAACTTGCAATATCCATTCTTAAAAAAGAAAAAGTTCACAAACATGTAAATGACACAACTTCTGAATACACACATAGAACAACGTCTCCAAAAGTGTCACCAAAACTTGCCAGCACAGACACTATTCAACGATATTTCATAAAGGCAAAAGAGCAATACAATAACAAACCTGAACCACTAAGACCGGTTATCCATATGACACACCCTTTTTGCATAAGTAACTCTTGCCTATCAAATTTCTCCACTGGACATTTGTGCCATACGATGTTCGTCGACTTCCCTACGGTTGCCATCTGGTGGAAATTTTTTCCTAATTATAAGAGGTACTTCAAATCAGAACCCAGAACTTGATCCGACGAAAAACATGTATGATTAACCATGTATTCGGAACCATGTTCTGATCAGAAGCTAGATTGTGCAAACGCAAAGACGACAACAAGAAGAACAACAATAAAGTCAAAGCTGCCTTATGGGAATCTCGCAAACAAATAATTAAATCTCCGAATATAATAGAATCTACATCAAATTAAATTTTCGTAAGGTGAAGAGTTGAAGATTCTTAACTATTTAAACTGGTTCAAATTTTAAGAGATATGGTTGCGTTTGCTTGTAAGGTGGGGGAAATTCCTTTTGAACTTTTTGGTTTGAATTTGAGATGTCCAATAACCAGCGGTAGATGATGAGTTGAGATGAAACCAATTGAGATAAAAATTAAAAGTTGAATCAAATATTATTCGAATATTATTTTTTTAATATTATTATTGTTTGAGATTTGAAAAAATTAAATTGTTTATTATATTTTGTGTAAAAATTTGATAAAGTTATAATGATAAGATAAAATAAGATAAGATAAAATGCTTTCACCATCCAAATTGGGCCATCAATATAAATAGTAAGAAAAATAATAAACACATAATATTTTTCACAACATAATTCACAATTATATTTTAAAATGAGGGATATTATTATAAAATACCATATAAAAGTAACATTACTTTACAAAAATACCTTTATTTTACATAATATATTGTGAAAGTAAAATGTTAAATGTACTTAAGGAAAAACTTACTTATACACGTGTCAATTATTGATATGTTAAAAATTATGAAATTTGAAATTCAAAATTTAAATTTCAAAAGAAAACTAACAAAATAAATCTTGTAAGTAAAACTGTAAGTATATGTAGCACTACTTATTGTGAAAAGTATTGTGTGTATATCATTACTCAAATAGGAATGACAATATCTGACATGACCCGTGAACTCAACACGAACACGACATGAAATTAGAGGGTTTGGGTTTGATGTTAATAGGTTCGGGTCAAAACGCGTTAACTCGTTAAGACACGATTTATAAACGGGTCAATAACGGATCAACCTATTTAACATGAAATCAACCCGTTCTGATTCGTTTAGAATTTATTTCAAAATTAAAATTTTATTATTGTTAAGTTATAATATTAGTATTTCTCAGCATGCTTATGTTTTTTTTGTTGGAATTATAATTTTAAACATATATTCATATTTGTTATTGTATGGTTTGTAATATTGATTTTATTATATATTAAAATTTAAAAAATATTGATATATATTTTTTAAGATATTGTGATTATTAATAAATATAGATTTTAGATTTTATGTAAAGTTATGTTAATCAAGTTAAATGCGTTATGCATCTTAGTTCCATCCATTTATATGATACAAACAGGTTTAAATGAGTCGTCTCGTGTTAACATATTTTTGATTAATTATTAAACAAATCAATATAGATAACACGACACGACTCATTATCTAAATAGATTGAGTTAGAATTTAAAAGTTTGACACGTTTAACTTAACAAGTTGAGTTTGGATTGACCTATATAGTCAAATATTTATGATTTGACACGACACAAATAGGACTCGAAAACACGATTTGTCACCCCTATAATATATAAACAATAACAAATAATGCATAGCTTATTTTATGTGTACATTTTTTTATTAAAGGTCCCTCAAATTCTTACATGGAATCCTTGACCCTGGAAAGTCTACAGCTCGTTCTGATCATCATCTTATTTGATCCTTCAGACAATTGTGTAGTCTTCCATTAGTATATGGTTTTACAAGTTATCGTTCTCGTCCACCAGAAGCCTTACGGCCAACATTCCAAAACCACAGTAAACACTTTTCACAATATTTTATATAATTATATTTTAAAATTAGAGAAATATTTCGTAGAAATAACCTCACTTTTTAAATTTATCATTTACCTTGTTTTAAAATATGTGTTCTGAAATATGTGAAGATATTACTCATCTATTTTTGTTCTTGAAAAATGCTATTTGTTCTTAGAAATAAAAAGAAATTGAAGAAAAGGAAGTTCGGGTAGCTACGCGTAACTACGGTATCAGCTTGCATTATTGCGTATAAAGAACTTGAAAAGACAGAGAGTACCCGAAATGACAACACAATCATTTATCAATGACGCAGCATTGTTAGAGTAACCAGAGGTTGCTTTAACCGGCTTAAGGAAGCTGGATCTAACATCGACGCCATGGAGCGCTGCTAGTCTCTTATCGGCCTTATGATTCAATCCCATCGCATTAGTCTCCCAGAGACTCGCAGACCCCAACTTCAAGGCCATTCTAGGACAGATCGAGCAAGCACGAGGAGTTCCGACTGGGAGCAAGGTGGAAAACTTGGTTTCAGAGAAATCAGCGAGACGGAGTCGATGGAAGAGCAGAGGCTCCCGGAATAGAGAGGATTGGCAGGTGGCGTACTTGTATAGTTGTATGTTTTAAAAATGACCCTGCGTGTGCTTGTGCGGGGGTTTGGGAAGTGGAAAGCCTTGCTGTTATTTGGTGGGCGGCGAGGGAGACTTCCAATAGGAAAATTAGTGTTCTTTCCTTCCTTTAAATAGTGGAAATTGGAATAGAAGGATTGTGAAAGAAAAGGGGGAACGCATCTTAAGGAGGTTTAGATTCTTATCTGATCTTATTTTGTAATTATAATTTTTTAAATTTTTTATATAAATATAATAAACGATTCAATTTTTTAAAATTTTAAAATAATATTATTATTAAAAATAATATTTTAATAATATTTTATTCAACTTTTAAATTCTATTTAAAATTATCTCATATTATCTCACTATTTAAACAAAACCGTTTTACATGTATAAATCTTGTACAAATCTTTTGTAAAATTGAAAGTCTCATAAAAAAAAATTATATCTTTTCATAAAAAAATTATATCTTTTCATAACATAATCTATTTTTTTATATAAAAACTTTCGTAAAATTTGTATAATTAAAACTTCTATATATTATTACACTAAAAGAAAGAAAAATTATTTACATCAGTCTCAACACACTTAGTGTATTGAGTTAAAAAAAAAAAATGAAACCATGGTATGTGGAGAGCGTAGACTGATGTATAACCGGCCTCTAAAAGAAGAGTAATGCTACATATAGTCGTGGAATATGTAAACGTCATACAGTCGTTTTGAAAAGAAGGGGGTCCACTATTAAAAAATTAATTTCTTTTCATGTGGGTTTCATATTTATTTTTTTTTTTTAAAACGATTGCATGACGCTTACACACTCACAACTGCAAGTATCATTTCTCCTAAAAGAAATTGGTTTCGGTGCACGCACGCGCTTGTTGAAGCTAGGGGTTGGGTGTGCAATGTGATTTAATGTGAGGACGAGAACATGGTGGGATATTTCCCGGCGAATACACATAAGATAGCATTTGTGGGATAAATCATAATTACTGTTTAGGAACACAAGTTCTAGATATTATTATTTTTATTATTTATAAATTATTTATTCTTTTTCATAAACTATTTATTATTATTTTATTACTATTTATAAATTATTTCATTATTATTTATAAATTATCTAAAATATTCTCAGTCTCCAAATAAAACTTCTTCTATCTACAAGAAAATAGTACTTATCATTATTGAGATATTATATGTTTCTTGGAATGATGATAACTGATATATAAGAAAATAAATCACCTTATAGAAGTTTCTAGTTTGGATCATGCTATAGTCACCACTCCTGTTGGGAGTTACAGTTAGTTAAAATTTTATTTTTTTTATTTTTTTATATATATATTTTTAACACTTTTAAATATTTTAAAAAAATTATAATATTATTTAAAAATATTTTCTTAATCACTAAGTTAAAAAATAAAATAAAAAATACAGCAGTAGGGCGGTAGAATGGAGAGCCCGAGGTCATGACCACGAGTACTGTACCACATAGAGGTATAAATTTAAATCGAAAAACTAGAAAATCGAACTGGTTGGTCCAATTTTGAACCGGTCCGGTCCGGAACCGGTTTCTATATTATAAAAACCGGCTGAAACAGGTCCAGTTTTGGTTCCGTAATTTTCGAAACTGGACCGGACGGAACCGGACCGGTTGGAAAATATATATATATAAATTAATTTTATATATTATACAAAATATTTATATATATGTTTTATTTATATATAATATATAATAATATATTAAATTATTTCATATATGATATATAATTATATATCATATATGAAATAATTTCATATTATAATTTATAAATTATAACATAAAATATTAATTTTAAATATGAACATTTGTAATTTGTTTAATCATATGTTATTAATATAATTATATATAAGATAATATTATTATAATTTATAAAATAAAAATTTAATCTTAAAAATGAAAATTTAATTAATCATATGTTTTAAACATAATATATATTAATTTTATCATAAGAATTAACATTTTATTATATGTTTTTTACATTTTAAAAAAACTGAAAAACCGAACCAGACCGGAAACCGGTAAAATCGAATGTACCAGTTTAGGAGGGTAACCGGGATATAATCGGTTTTGAAAAATGAAAAACCGGTACATACCGATTCGATCATAGATTTTGTCTAAAACCGGACCGGTTACACCCCTAGTGCCCACATGACATTGACGTACATGCAGGTTTCAATTCAATTCAATTCGCAATTAATAAAATTTATAAGCATATATAGTTTAGACTTGGAAATATCATTTGCAGAAATATGATTTCGTCTGAGATTGGATCCTTCCAACCTTATTTTGGCATAAGGAGGAGGGGTAGGCGAAGTTTAATTTGTTTGGAAGAGTAATGCCTATATAGTTCATCAAGTTTTAATTAATGAAACATTTCTCAGAATGCAGTACTTGTACGTACGTGGAAATTAAAACATGAATTATTCTGTGCATGTGATGTAATAGTTTACCAAACATTTATATTTGCGGGCCCTCGTATACATGTAGCCACTCAATACCATGGCTACATCATTACTGCTATTAATAAATAGTTAAGCATATGCAGCACGCGCGACAGCTGTCACACAACACAATTTTTTTTTTCTTTCAGCAAATAGAACTTTATAGATAAACTAGAGATTATCCCTTACAACCTTTTCAAACCAACATATTACAATAAAAAAAGAAAAAAGAGAAATTTGGAATCAAAAATATGGCTCCATCCATTTTCCACAAAAAAAAAAAAAACTGCTTTATGAGATTTTTATATAATTTAATAAACAAACTATAGAATTGCAACTACAAGCTGACACAATACAATTATATATTATATGTATGCATTTTTTATTTCCTACAAAGAATTGGTAGGCAAATATATATATCTATTCTATTATATAAGTAGCTATCTAACTGCTACAGTGATTTTTTTCTTATTTTTTCGTTAATTTTCATTCTTTTTCTATTAACTTTAGTTTTTCCATTAATGTGTAATAGTGAATAAGATGCGAAGCAATTGACCTACAACCCCAAGCGTAACACCATGCACACCATGGCCGAGCTGCTAGTAGCCAGATTCTTATGTTATCTGCCCCTTTGGTTGAGCAAGAGGGCCATTTAAATTTTGCAAGCACTTCTTTTGTAAGCACTCCTTAGGTGCTAATTATTGTAACATTTTTATGTTTGCAGGGACGGTGGCTGGGGGAAAGGGATGAGGCTAAAGAGGGAAGCTGATGCCGTCGGCGTGGGCTGGCTGCGACGTCGTTGGGTTTCGCAAGGGTGAACCAGAGAGAGCTTTACGGGGAGATGGAATAGGACGAGGTGGGATGGGGGTGCCGAGGCGAGGTGGTGGACGGCGTGCAAGGTTCTCTACAACAGGAATAAGAAAGGGGAGAGAGAGGCTGGGGGTGTGGCACAGGAGGTGGGAGATGAAATAAGATAGGATTTTCACCTTTCGACTAAAACGACAGTGTTTAAAATGGGTTGGGCTCACATGCCACGGGTGGGCCTATTCTCCACCCCTTTTGGCTCAAAACAGATCACACAAAAAAAAAAAAAAATTCCTATCCTAACCCACTGCACAAAAGGCCCAAACTTGAAAAGCAATCAAAAAAATAAAATAAAATAAACAATAAAAATAGTAATAAATAATTTAAAACACACTAATTTTTAGGGTCTCACATTTTGCACCGTTCGTCAAATTGTCTCTAAATTTAATTTACCTCTTGAGTCCAATAAATATCATTTGTGTGTGATTCATGTCAACAAGCAAAAAGTTATTGTTCTTTTACTTTATTCATTTCTACTTATTATCTTTATTCAAGTGCTTTTCCTGAAACTAAGCCTGTAAGTGCCACTTTCTATTAATTTTTTCAGGATGGTAGGTCGAGCAGCATTTATAGGAAACCATCAATAGATTCTTTCAAACAATTACACTGGGGTTGTCCATCCACCAGAGGTTAAGGGTGGACCGGACCGGTTTTACAGGTTTTGAACCGGTCCGATCCGGAACCGGTTTTTAAAATATAAAAACCGATCGGTTCTAGTCCGGTGCCGGTTCCGGGATTTTTTGACCCGGACCGGGCCGGTTGATTAAAAAAAATAAAAAATTATATTTTTATATATAAGTTTTATACAAAATATTTTATATATATTAAATAGTAATATATATAAGTTTTATATATAATGTATAATTATAAATTTTTATGTGAAATTTTATATATAATATATATTCATATATGAAATAATTTCTTATTATAATTTATAAATTATTACATAAAATGTTAATACTAAATCACTAAAAGTTTATAACTAATACTAATATATAACTTATAACTATACAAATAGTCTAATATTAATACTATTATATAGTCTAATATATTAATAAATGTATAAAACAGTTTTTTTAAAATCAAAATTTTTTTTTTATAAACAAAATTTTAATAACAAATTGTGAAATTTATATTTTAGAAAAACTAAAAAACCAGACCGGATCGAAATCGGTAAAACCGTAAGTACCGGTTTAGGAGGGTAACCGGTGCGTAATCAGTTTTGAAAAATACAAAACCGGTACATACCGGTTCGGTCCTAGATTTTATCCAAAACCGGACCGGACAGGACCGATTACACCCCTACCAGAGGTACCTGATAGAATTTTGGCTTCATGATCAAATAGAAGAGAGTTTAATGTTAATCTGGATGACATGTTTTTAATTTATAAGTGGTTGAGTTTCCTTTCTTGAGCTAGTGTTTGTGAATATATTGTAATATGGGTATCTTTAAAATGATGGCTGCATTTGGTAGTACCAAGCTTTTTTTTAGCCTTTTGCGATATCTTTCCTAGGGCATAAATTTTTGATGAGTAAAAATTAGTTCAAAACTTTATTTTGTGAATATATGGTAGTTTTCTATAAAACTTGACATAATTTTTACTGTCCAACAGAGAAATATATAAACTATGGGAATACCCCTAAATCACACAATTAAATAAAAACCATTTAAAACTAGAAATGAGAAGAGTATACAGCTTTACGTTATATCCCCCCCTCCCCTCCCCTCCCCTCCCCTCCCCTCATTCTCCTGAAAACAAGAAAAAATGTTTGGAAGTCCCATCTAATATATCATTGATCAATAAATAGCATTTTGAAATTTAGCTCATAATTGAATACTTTTTTTTGTTTGTTATAAGTAACTATTATTTAACAAAAGTTATTGTGATCATATGATTATTGAGTTATCTCTTATTTCAAAGTTAATGTGTTGTATTGCATAATGTACAAAAGTGACTAGCAATAGACTTATATAAAATTAACATATTTGAAGGATGTTGTAACACACAAAGAGAATAGGTGATTTAACTTGGTGTAGATTTTGATCAACTCAAGCAACAGCGTCACAAAATATTGAATGTGCTCTTAATTAATCTCATAGAAGATTGAATGATCAAATCTTTTGTTTTCTTTTGAAGAAAGGATTTAAACAAATCTTTTGTTTTCTAATTTATCAAAACATGTCATTATTAAACTCACTAACTTATCATTATTCAAAGATATTTCTTAAAATTTATTTTTTTATGCATTAAATTATGCATTTATTATTTTTTTTGATAAAAAATCATATATTTTTTTTTAATTAAAAATCTTGTCTCACTCAACTAAACAAACGTAATCTGACCATATATATATATAAAACTGGCCAGTCATATCAGCAAGACACAACTACTACTTCATAATTAATTAATTCTGTCATTCAATATGATTTTGTCCGATTTGGTTTGGTACCTCAATTGATGATTGTCGACGTGATATTGACTGATTGACAAAATGTCATGCATGCATGTGTCTCCTTACTCCCTCCCAGCAACCAAAAAAAAGTCCACGATCTTTCTCCAATTTTCTTTCTTTCCCTTCCTTCTGATCATATATCTCTCGCTACTGTATTGGATTGATTCTTCCTTCGGTCTGTGGCACCAGATATGCATAATTTAATCCGAGTAACGCAATATAAAGTCGTATAATATATAAGAATGGTATAATTATTTTATAAAAAAATAAAATCTATTATTAAAATTTTTTTTTTTTTTAAATAATTACGAAACATTTATACTCTTATGACTGTAAATATTATTTTTTATTTAATAAAATCCGTATCTTCTTCTTAGAGCATTGGCAATGGACTAGCCAAATGTCAATGCAAGTCTAAACTTTAGCTAGATGTGAGAAAAAGCCTTCACATTGGACTAGCCAATGGTCCAAAGCTTAAGATTTGATGAATAGTAAATCTTAAGTCTTCTCCAAATATGGCTAGCTACTATTCACAATGGAAATTAATATTTAATTATTTAATCACTTCTCTCTCTCTTTGAATGGTAAAACATGCATGGCATGCATATTATTTTTATTGATTGATAGAGTAGACACATTATTTCTACAAAGCATGAAGATCTAAAAAATATATAAATTGTATTTGCAAAAAAATATATATATATATAATATTATATTATTATTTTAACTTTATAATGACTAGTCCAATGTGGACTCACCTAGTCAAAAATTGATATTATAGCTAAAAATTAAGATTCTAGCCAAATTTTAGACTTGGCAATAGCTAGATCATTGCCAATGCTCTTAGCTAGGTTTCGAGAAATTTGTTTTAGCTTTTGGGCCAGTTCCTGTTATTGGGCCTCGAGGGCCTTGTAAAAGGTATATATTTTGCCCTTTTTGGGCCGGCCTCATTGGTCATAATACGTATTAAGACTCGGGCCGGTCATTGTTCGTTCTATAGTTGATGCCTGAAGGGGTTTGGTTGTCCCATATTCAATAGTTCCATGCATCCTCTGATTGTCCCCAACCTGCTTATAAACTGTTCTTTATTTAATCGTAGAAAACCCAAATCTAATTAAATGCTGAAATTTTAAAACCTTTCAGTAGTTTGGCCTAATTATTAAATTAAATTTAAAAAGAAAAAAAACAAAGTAATGATGATCATTTAATATTCGCTCGGAGAAACCAAAGTAAATCACCATAGAATTTCCCAATTCCATTTCTGTACACAAAGCAGAGACAACAAGTGCAATAAGGTCCTACAAACACGTGTCAAATTAATTAAACATCCAGCCTAGAAAATAACTGAAGGAGAGAAAGCACCTACGTAATTAAAAACAATTCTCTCTACTTAGGATATCATCCCTACGTACGTATTAGCCATGATCTAATTCATGATCTCCTGCCCCCTTTCGATCCATTGATCTGCCCGTGCTTGATTTTCTACTCTCAATCCCATTCGTTGATGGTGATTTTGATATCCAGAACGCACTCTTTAATCCATTTATCAGCCTCCTCCGAATATTCTTTGGAGGCATTGTCGACCCAATATTATTACAAGAGCCCTTATCCCAGGATGAAGACTCTCCTACTGCTTTTTCTCCTGATCTCACATGGCAGAACCGAAAGCTGGCCGAAGAAGCAGATCCTCTTTCACCTCTTTCTATCTTATTCTCCGAACCATAGTGGAAACTCGAAGACCGATCTGACCCCATTAAAATGCTTCTCTGCAATATGTCAGGCTTATTCAAGAGCTTCTTCATGACGTTTAGCTCTTTCTCCAGGCTCTGTATGCGAGAGCTCGTTGCATCCATTGCGGCCTTAAGATGGGCTGCCTGGCGAAGAGCCGCCTCACGCTGAAGAATCGCTCCGAGGGTTGTGGGGCCGTCGTCTTTGCTGCTGCTCCTGATCCGTTGCCTGCGAGGTTGGATGTGATCCGCGGCAGTACTGGAGATCAAAATGGAGCGCCGGGTGTTGAGCTGCTCCATCAACATGGCTCGGACTATGAATCTAAGTGGCATTATAGGGTTTTGCACTGCCTCTAAGAGGAGTTGGGATGAGAGCTTGTTACAGTCAATGGAGTTGCATATTTGGGCTTTCAGGTCATCCGATATCTTGCCACTGTATCCCTGGTATATGTAAAATGAATAAGAAGCATTTTTCTTTTCTTTTAAACAAAAAGGTTACCAAAATACAGAAACCATTGTTCCAAAAAAGAGACAGCCTCTATTGATTAAGTAGGAACTCGTACATTTACAGAAGTAATTTGGAGATCATGCAGATAATAGTTGGCTTTATGGTACTTTTGGAGCAGATGGCAGTGATGTGATCAGTGATATATATATATATTATATATATATATATCCAGTTTGTTCCCACTAAAAGAACAAATTATGAAAATGTATAACAAGCATCAATTTGACTCATATAACCTCGCTCAAACGAAATACATGATCAATTCTTTTGTAATTAATCACTAGAGGGGCTGATTCAGTAGTAAAATTCATTAAGAAGAGGTTATTAATTAGTTCTCATTTAAATGATGAGAAAAGATGAAATGAGATGGATTGAGACCATCTCAACATCCAAATAAGGCCTTAAGAGTTTTCATATGCACAATGTTGATTTGGATTACTAAAAATATCATGTCCAAACTCTAAGATTATCAAAAAATTTATTATTATCCATGTGAATCACTTGGATTTAGATAAATATTATGACACATACTTTATATATTTATTTCCTTTGACTCGAAGTGTTAAGAGTAATTTCAAAAACACTCTTTGAAACTTTTATCATGCCAGCAAAGCAAGCCAATTACAGTCACAAAATTTTTTATAAAATTAAATCTATAAATTGACACGATCTAGATTTCATATAATATGTTAGATTTATTTTATAATAAAAATAATTTTTATAATCTAATATATCACATCAAAATATATTAATTTTTATTTTTATTTTTGTGACATCTTTCTTTTTATAGTTAAAACATTTATCTATATAATTTTATCTGTCTCGAGCTATAAGGAGCCTGAATGGGATCCCCAACCTTTAGCATTTCATTTCTTATTTTAAACAAATAAAATCTTCCTAAATCCAATTAAATGGCCGCTAGCCAATTAAGCTTAAAAGCTATATTATTCCAAAAAGGGTAAGAATTGGAAAAGAGAAAAGAGTGGAGTAGATAAGCCTCAGTGCCTGACCTTGAAGTAAAGATCAACCGTCCTGTAAAGCACGTCATGGCTCGTTAACCGACGGTGCATGGACGTCGCCACTATTAGAAAATCCTCGGGTGACATCGCTATGACGTCGTCGAAACAAGCCACATTGACTCCGTCACCACCACCACCACCCTCCACTACTGAACTACTCAAGGCTTCAACACACCTGCTCACCAGATACGCCGTCGTTTCCGCCTCCGGAAGCAGAGGCAGGCACGACCGGAAAACTATGGACGCGTACTCTCGGTTAACGTTGATAATCCGACGGAAGTATGCCTCCGTTATCTGCATGAGGTTCTCCTCCTCGCCATCGCCATTGGTGTCCGCCATTTCCAGTAGCTCGGCTGCCGTTCTGAGAGCAGCGATGTTGAACGGTGTCAGGACGATGTGGCTCCCGTAACAGAAGTCGGCTACAAGAGAGAAGGTTTCGGGCGTTATGTGGAGCGGTGGAGAGAGTGTGAAGTCCGAGATTTCCGTTATTTCTCGATTAAAGTAGGTGCTTCTTGTTGTCAGGGCATCCTATGAAGAAGATGAGACACATAATAAGTGACCCCTGGCTTTTCCATTAATTACTCACCTGCTAATGTCTGCAAATTAATTAGCACCCTATTGATGATGAAATTTTCTTTTATTTTCGCCCCATCAGGGTAAAAAAATTACAAACAGCACTCTTATTTATAAAAAATTTGAATGTGATTGTAATTACCCAGGTGTCACGCAAGAAAACATCTTAATTTATAAGCCAGCAACTCGACCGGAATCAATGGAAGATAAAAAAAGACAAGAAAATGGACCGTGAATCGACAACAACTAACCTTGTGCAGATGGAAGCACCTTCCATGAACACGAACCAAGATGTCTGTCTTCTGCCCCCTTGCCAACGACCTAATTAAAAATAGTTGCTTAAGATATTACACATGAGAGTTTTCTGCAACTCAAGTGAAACTGATATAGACGAAGAAAAAAAAATCAGTAAAAGTAGGAAAAAGAAGGGGAAATATATAAAAGGAATTACGTAGGTACCATGCCTGTACTCTGGTATGGAGATCAGGAGTAGGAGGAGAGGAGAGATCAGTTGGAGAAAGAGAAGGGGAGGAGGAAGCTGAGAATCCATATTCTTTTTCTTCGTCTATCGTTTTCACAATACCTAGATGTTTCCAAGCCCTCATTGCGTTAATCTTAGATAGTTTCTCCAGGCCCAGCAGCTCCAAATTGATCACACAGAGAGACAGAGAGAGTATAGCAGATCAAGAGTTTACTCGATCTATTCAAAAACTAATTTGAATAATGCTTCTGCTACGTCTCGGCCTATGAGGAGCATTAGGGTTTTGGGGAAGGTGGGAAATTCCGTGCTGGGTTATGGATGCCAAGGGGTAAGGTGTATTAATGGCACGCATGTGATGACTCATAAATGCTAGCCTTAACTCATCCTTTCATAACCTTTCGTTTTTTTTCTTTTTTCTTTTTTTATTTTTTGAATTCTGACGTACTTAATTCATGACCAGTTCTAGACAGAGATCAGTAGAGATGTCTTGGTGTTATATCGGATTTGAAATTTTAAAAATACGCAACTTTGGCATATTTCTTTTATATATATAAAAAAAAAAAAAAAAAGTTATAGAATTGTGATTTACGTGAGAAAAATGAGTGATTTACGTGAAAAAATAAGTGTGTGAGATTTACACATTTTAAAACTCTATTTAGTATTATTCATATATATTTTAGACTTTTCTACGGATAAATCTTTGAGTCTAATCATCTAAATACCTTCTTCATCTTCCCATTTATTTAAATAAATGAAATTTAGATGTTTGCGGCAATTTTGCATGCCTTTGAAAATATCCATTAATTATATGATTATGAGATCGTTGGAGGCAAAAGTTGAGATAATTGCTCATTAAATAAGTCTTGAATGTGCAAAATTGACATGTTTTGTCAAGGTGATCTAGTTGATGATCAACATCTCCTTAATTCTTCGCAAATCTAATACATGAAACAAAATTAAAACTATATTGTATTCTACACAGTAAAATTTCTTTGTTTATGATTTCGTATCAAATGATCACATCAATATTTAATATTTTTAAAATTTGATATAATATGATAATTTTGAAGTGATAACGCCTTGTTTATTTTTACAGATAAGATTAAATTAGTTCAGTTGAATTGATATTAAAGTTAAAAGTTGAATAAAATATTATTAAATTATATATATTTTAATATTATTTTTATTTTAAGATTTGAAAAAATTAAATTTTTTATTTTATTTTATTTTATATAAAAATTATAATAATTAGATAAAATAAAATAAATTAAGAAGAGTTATGGAGATAAACCAACATGAACACCCAGAGCCTTTTTTTGGGTGGCACAGGGTTGTAAAATCAGACCCGAATAGATGCAAACGTGGGCTTATACGACAGTAAGCCTGTCCCGAATAATTTGGACTGTTTAAAGGACCCGATTCAGTAAGTTTAAAGGATGTGGCCCGAATGATATGTCGCGGTCCGAACAAAGCTGACTCACAGCCACTCAATCGGAGGCCGGAACAAAACCCTACCCTTATACGGCACCGTTTGCAAAGGATACCATTTCCTTTATAAATCCGAAGAAACCCTAGCCAACCCCCCTTATTCTCCCATTCTGCCCAGCCGTTTCCTTCGAGAGCGAGAGAGAGCGCCAAGATGAAGTACAACCCAAGAGTCTCGAGCTCTCGCCGCAAAAGCCGGAAGGCACACTTCACGGCGCCGTCGAGCGTGAGGCGCGTGCTGATGAGCGCGCCGCTCTCGAACGACTTGAGGAGCAAGTACAACGTGCGGTCGATGCCGGTGCGCAAGGACGATGAAGTCCAGGTGGTGCGCGGGACGTACAAGGGTCGCGAGGGCAAGGTGGTCCAGGTATATCGCCGGAAGTGGGTCATACACATCGAGCGGATCACCCGCGAGAAGGTGAACGGGTCCACTGTCAACGTCGGCATCAATCCATCCAAGGTGGTAATCACCAAGCTCCGCCTCGACAAGGACCGTAAGTCCCTCCTCGACCGCAAGGCCAAGGGTCGCTCTGCTGCGGACAAGGACAAGGGCTCCAAATTCACTGCCGAGGATATCATGCAGGCTGTCGATTAATTCAATATATGAAGGAAACATTTTTCTGGGACTGTCAAGCTTCCGTTATTACCTTTAGTATGTTTTTGAATGTTATATTTGTTGGATCTAAATATTTGGGTCTCTCGGAGATCTGGATGTTTTGGTGTTTAAGTGATGAATGCGAAATTTCTGAGTTTCTGCTAATAATTGTTTTTTGGGTTTTTATTCATGTTTATAGCGTTTTGGTGATTCCCTTGCTGTTTGAAGTTAATTCTCTTAGCTGCATGGCTTTTAACTATGATATTTTCGTTAACAATGTGTGCGATTTCGATATATTTACTTATATAAATGTTGTGATCTTTCAAAGACATGGCTTTTAACTCGAATTCTTGAGGTTCATTTGCACCTTACTGGTTTAGAGATTCTAGGTGATGTATGGTCTTAGTTGTATGCTTTTGTAGGTCTTGTTTAACTTGTAGTTTGTGATTTTATTTTTCTGAGATGTGAATGTCAGTATGGATCATTTGGGTTTTTACCAAATGAATTTTATCGTAATAATGATGATGCTGCTTTTGTGACTGTTGATGCATGAGATTGGTAAATGTTAGATGCTAATTAGATATCCCTTACACTACCCGTGTCCTTCAACGAGGACTGCACAGTGCACATCATTGTCATCAAAAAAACTTATAAAAAACAAATGTTAATTATATAATGAAGGGACTTTACATAGTTAGGTGTGACCCAATTTAATTTTCCTATGATAAAGCATTAATGTCTATATTTTTGTTATACTTGATATAGAATGATTCTAACCCGTTCGCTTGTAATCATATGTTGTTGATTATGCTTATGAAGGTGTAGTTGATTCGAGCAATTTTGTTTCATGTAGATCTTCTTAATTCGGGCTTGAGGCATTTTAATGGATAATTGTATTGCTTCAAGTTGTTCTTTTGAACCCTTGATCATAAAGAAATTATGTTTATGAAGGCCTTAGTTGATTTTTGTGTTACTGCCCATAAAGAAATTATGTGCTTTTGATGTAACCTGAATTAGTTCAGAGTTGATTTGAGTTATGTTATTTACAACTCTGGTGTAATAAATACATCAGAGAAACACTTCATCTGCAAAGGCACAAAGGCGTCTAATAAAAGTAAATTTATTGTGATATGTTAGATCTAGTTTACAGTAAAAAGAATTATATCAATCAGTGAGTTTATTTTTGTGAGATTTCTTTGCGGATCTAGCATTTCTCATTCATCAATTAATGTGACTGTAAGATCTAATATATTCATCAAAAGTACCAAAATTTTATTTACAGAAACCTGTATTGCACGCTTTCATATCATCGGCGTTTCTAATCTTAGTGGGAAACCTGGGGCATTAATAGCATGGCAATGCATATGTTTCAGACAATTAGTGCTGCCTCTGATAAATGACTTAATTTTAGTTCAACATTAATGTCTGTGTTAGATGAATTTCATTTGGAACTTTGTGAGGAACGTTTTCTTTCTGTGACATGTCGAGCTGCTGCTTTGAGTCAGGTGATGGAACCTAGAATAGTCATGTAAGGTGCCGTGAAGTGTGAGAATGTTAATAGCGATTGTGTTCGAAGCCTCCATCCATTTGTCAGAAGAGGTAAATTTCTGCTAGATTATAAAGTGAAATCGAGTGTTATATAGATATTTTGATGTCCTAAAAGTAAAAACGCGGCAAAAACTTGAGCTAAACTCGAGATGGAGATCAAGAGATTGGGACACAGGCCACTGAGGTTTGTCTTCGATACCAGCGCAGTGATCAAACATGTCTTTCCCTCATAAATTGTTACATCCAGTTGGAACACTGATTTACGTCAAATACCCATATTCCCAGTACTCAAAATGTGTCGCTGCATTCACCAACCTCTGTGCAGGATAGTTTCTCTAGCATGTACGGACGTCACACTTTGAATTCCCACTCCTTGTTCCGTAATTGGAGAATTTGATGTAACGAGGTTGTAGTATTTGCGAGGATCTGGGTATTAGTCAATTTAGATACGTGGTTATGTTTTGAGATCCCACTCCTACAACTTTAAAGGCTTGTCGTTCGTTATGCCTTGGAAGCATTTGGATCTTCGTTGTCATGCTTTAAGTGCCTGAAATGGAACAGATTTGCAATCCCAAGGGACATGTTTCAAAGGTACGCCTGTTACATCTAAGAGTGATGCTAGAGCCACCGCTGGTGGCTCCCGCTGGAAGCCACCGCTGGTTCTAGTATGTATTTTTTTATGTGTTTTTTTTACAATTATTTTTATATAGATATTTTTAACAATTTTAAAAAAATAAAATAAATTTATAATATTATTAAAAAACACTTCTTTAATCATGAAGTAAAAAAAATTATTAAAAAATACTTCCTTAATCACAAAGTAAAATAAAAAAATAATTTTTTTTTACTTCATAATTAAAGAAGTATTTTTTAATAATATTATAATTTATTTTATTTATTTTTTAATATTTAAAATTATTAAAAACATCTATATAAAATTAATTGTAAAAAAAATAAATAAAAAAACACATGATAGAGCCACCAGCGGTGGCTCTATCATTTTCCTACATCTAAATAGGCTTGGTAATCTTAAAACAATTTCTCTGCACTAAACAAGAGATAAAGGATACTTTTGAAAGTGTAGGAGGAAAACTTGCTGATTAAAACCTAAGTGGAGTCCGTTTTAATTAGTAGTAGAGATGATCATGACACGAAGGCCTAGACTACTTTACTCTCTGCCAAAACATAATTTGAAGGTGTGACATTTTCAAGAACATACAAATTAGATGAAACTCCTCATATAAGGATTAGGGACAATAAAATGTATGAATGTCAAAAATTCAAAATGCCCACAACGGACGGAAAAATAGAAGACCATAGTAGACCTCAAGTATCAAAACAATTGATCCACAGTCATACAGAATCTCAAACAGATATATCTGTGGAACTAATTATTATGCGCTCCCTTCTAAGCGCCACCACCAAAAAAATCAGAGAAAATTATGTAGTCCAAATTGCATAATCTAATGGCAAAGACCTTCAGGGCTTGAGGGCGATAGCCAACCCGAACCGGGGATTTTTGTCCAAAGCCTTGGTATCAACTTCTCCAGAGATTGTTAGAATTGACTTTGGTATGACCTCATGTTGCAAGAGGGCCCCAAGCCTCCCATGGTTGTTGAGCTTTGCTTTCACGACTGTCAGGTGATCAACTGCATATGACCCTCCAACTGTGAAAGTGTTCTCATTGGTAGAGAACCGTCTTGTGATCTCACCAACAGCAGCACTCTTCTTAAATTGATCCAGGTGATGCACATATGATGCTCTTATAGTGTCTCCCTTGTCACCCCTGAGAGAAAGGGATACAGAGTATACAATCAAACAAAAAACTCTCCAAACTTCACTTTAATTATTATTTCGGTAATTTGAAACGGTGGCCAATGTTGATGAGTAACTTACAATATTATCGCAGCAGATGAATCTGGTTTTGTCACACTAATGCCAGCAGTGTACTTAGCAAAATTACCAGAAGTAGTATCATAACCTGCCTCTGCACCAAAAGCAATGCTTGGGGTACCAATGGTAGCAGATACATCAATGCCAGGAGACTGGTTCAAACCAATAGCCGTTGTGAAGGTTGCATGGTCATGGAAGTATTGCACCTCCAACTGCCAAAGTAGATAAAGAGTACAAAATTCAACAAACATAAATGTTAAGGCCACATACATAGTCATCAAAGAATTTCCCAGCATCAGAGGAGCAGATTCATACCTTTCCAGAGTTATAATTGGGCACTTTAAATGAAGCAATAGTCTTTGTTGATGGGAGAACCTCAGTGAAAGTAATAGTTGTCGAGATCTGCCAAGACATACGGAAAGATGCAACATGCTTTAGTGAACAAGAAAATTCACCATATCAACATTTTCAGACAAAGGAAACAACCCACATTTGAATCTGTATCAACTTTAACGTCAATGACTGTATTCTTGTACTTGAACTGTGTGGCCACATCCCCAGTTGAGAGTCCTCCTTTCTTCACTGCTGTTGATGTGAGGGCCTGAAAAAAGAGGGAGTTACTCGATGAAACAAAAAAAATCATTTAATATGGTTACCCCCATAAGAGCATCCGCATCCAGGTTTATTTTGAGGAACAGGTTTATTTTGAGCAATTTGACTACTTACTTTATTATTTTTTTTTCTTCTTTGCTTTTTTTAAATGTTTTTTTTCCTACTATTGTGATAATATAAGTTTTGTTGAACGTGTTTTTTCTTAATCTATTTTAAAACTTATTTTTTTCTGTTATTTATATTTTTATCATTATTGGTACATTTTTATCATCATTTGAAAATGAGTTTATCATTAATAGAAAATGAAAGATTTTGAAAAAAAATTATTGTTTGTGAGAGATAAACAATTTAAAATTTTGAAAAAACAATCCTTAGAGATGAATAGTTGAAAACACAATGAAGACAAATAACTCTTATTTAAAAAAAAAAATTGAAAAGAAATGAGCTAAAAAAAGAATAAAGAAAGATTATCTTAATAGAGTAGAGAAAAAATAGTGTTATTTAAAAAAAAGTTGCAAAGAAATGAGCTAAAAAAATAATAAAAAAGAATAAAGAAAGATTATCTTAATAGAGTAGAGAAAGAATAGAGAGTGGGATGTAGAAGGTTTTGCAAAAGTGAGTAGTTAAAATAGAGAAAATGTGCCTATAGGGAGGCCAATGTGAGTGCTCTAACAAGCCACCACCAAAGATGGAAAAATGATGCAAACCCAAATTGATATAGGGGATCCAAGTTTAGATTCTACATTGATTGAGCTAAACTGTCATAGGAAAGTGAATCTGTGCGTTAATCTTCCTTGGATTTGGGAAATATGAGTTGCTTTTTCCTCAAATCATCTATTTACGTTAATTTTTGCCTTCTTAGGAAATATTTCATTCCAAATTTTGGAAGTGATTCTGATTTCAATTTTAGCCAAAATTTTGCTAGCGTTCTTGTTAGTTGTTTACTTGTATATTTAGTTTTCATGCAATAATTAGATTTCCCCTTTTTGAGAAAATTCTCATAATTTCAAATTTTGAAACTACTTAAGCTCGGCTTGTAGTCATCATGAAATAATTTTGAATTTTACAATTAATCAATATTTTTTAAATTTTTCTCTCTATTTTGCATCTTTTCCAGAGGAAGGTTTTCTCGGTACACAATACAGTCCGTTAGAGGACTTGGTTGTATTATCGGCAGAGTCTGAGGGGTTTTCACAGAGGTCTACAGGGCTCAGTGAGAAGGTCCTGGAAGGAGGGACACCGAGAATAGTAGAACTTGGGGATGACAGTGTAGAGGGGCTATCGCAGAGTTTCACGGAGGGACGGGCTGACATAGTCGCGGTGTCTGAAACCCAGGTGAGCACTTTCCCTACTGAAAATATGGTGGTCAATTTGGGTAATGGTGTTGAATGGGAAGGACGGAATCTGTTTGGAGGGGTGGGAGAAACAAGTGATAGAGAGCCATTCCCGTTAACTCGTTTGTTTCCTAATGAGTTTGAAATTTTCGAATGGGTATTCAAAATGATCAAGGATATTCAAAATGTGGTGGGAATGGAGAGTGTGTGTTATGAAGAGCAGTTTATGGCCCTTCTCACGGCCATTGAGGCAGGCCATTCTCAATCCAAGAAAACTGGTTCCAAGAAGCAGAGGGAACTTAATAGACTTAAATGGTCTCTGAATGAGAGTAGCTCAAGTCGTGATAGGAGTAAAGGGAAGGGTACGCATGTTTCTTTATGAAGCCAAAAATTGTGTTTTGGAATGTACGTGGATTGAACAAGGTTAATAAGCGCCTTCGTATAAAGAATTTGCTACGGGATTGAAAAGCAGATATTGTGTGTTTTCAAGAAACCAAGTTGAAGTTGGTGTCTAGAAGAATAGTGAGAAGTGTGTGGTGTTGTCCATATGCGGATTGGGTATATTAGGCTTCAAATGGGGCATCGGGTGGAATTCTAGTGATGTGAGATAAAAGGGTGGTGAAAAAAATGGAAGAGTTTGTAGAGGATTACATAGTGGCTTGCTCCTTTAAGATGGCGGAGGATAATTTTTTTGGGCGTTTGCAGGTATATATATATAGTCCAAATGCTGAAATATCAGACGTTGTTTGTGGGAAGAACTTGCGGGAGTGTACAGTTGGTGGGACCTCCCCTGGTGCATAGGTGGAGATTTTAATGTGGTTAGATTCCCTAGTGAGAGGTTTGGGAATAGTCGGATTTGTTCAGCCATGATAGAATTTTCAGAGTGCATTTTTTATTTGAATATGGTGGATCTCCCACTGATACGTGGGCCTTTCAACGGGTCGAATAGTCAGGCGTGGTCTCGATTGGATAGATTCTTAGTATTGCCGGGTTGGAAAATTCATTATCCGGAGATATGTCAGAAGAGATTACCGCGACTATTTTCATATCACTTCCCCATTTTATGGGATGGAGGTGGTATCTAAGGAAGTTGTCGCTATTTCAAGTTCGAAAACATGTGGCTCAAAAGCGAAGGCTTCGTGGAAAGGGTAAGGCAGTGGTGGTCCTCTTATCAGCTTTTTGATACCCCTTCTCATATACTTGCAGGCAAACTAAAAGTTTTAAAAAATGATTTAAAGCTTTGGAATCTCCATTCTTTCGGTGATATAGGGGTACAAAAGAGATCCAGGATGGAAGAATTACAGAACATTGAGAGGATCACTGAAGATAGAGTTCTCACCACAGAGGAAGTCTCTCGTAAGGCAGAACTTGTCTCAGAGTTGGAAAGAGTTTTATCCCTAGAGAAAATATCATGGCATCAGAAGTCAAGGGCCCTTTGGTTAAAAGAAGGGGATCGAAGCACAAAATTTTTTCATAGAGTGGCTAACTCCCATAGGAGAAATAATACCATTGAAATGCTTAAAATCAATGGTAGTGAAAGCACAGAGGCTTCAGAGATCCGGGAACATGTGGTGACTTTTTATGAAGATTTGTTTAGAGAAGGCAAGTGGCGGAGGCCAAAGTTAGATGGACTTGGTTTTGATACTATTGAGCCACAGACAGCGTCTTGGTTGGAAAGATCTTTTGAGGAAGAGGAGGTGTATGAAGTGGCCAGAGGAATGGCAAAAGATAAAGCACCAGGTCTAGACGGATTCTCATTGGGTTTCTTCCAAACTTGTTGGGAGGTCGTGAAAGAAGACATTATGAATGTGTTCTAGGAATTATTTATGGCGGGGTAGCTCAAGAAAAGTCTGAATACTACATTTCTTGTTTTGATTCCGAAGAAGTCTGGTGCATCGGAAGTAAAGGACTTTATGCCCATTAGCTTCATAAATGGGGTTTACAAAATTATCTCCAAGGTGCTTGCAAACAGGCTAAGGATGGCTATTGGTAAGATAATCTCAAAGCCACAGAATGCTTTTGTTAAGGGTTGACAAATTCTAGATTTTGTCCTAATTGCCAATGAATGTCTGGATAGTAGGTTAAAGTCTGGTATTGCAGGGATTATCTGTAAACTAGATATGGAGAAGGCATATGATCATGTAAACTGGAAATTTCTCTTGTATTTATTGAAGAGATGTGGCTTTGGGGAGAAATGGTATAGGTGGATCAAATGGTGCATTTCAACGGCAAAATTTTTAGTTTTAATCAATGGCAATCCAGAGGGCTTTTTAAGCAGCTCACGAGGCCTAAGATAGGGAGATCCCCTATCCCCTCTTTTATTTGTTATCATCATGGAGGCTCTGAGTAGGATGTTATTGGCAGTGGTCAGTCATGGGTTGGTGTCCGGATTCTCAGTGGGCGATCTGAATAGGGACTTCATCTCGGTTTCACACCTATTATTTGCATATGACACTAATCTTCTACGAAGCAGAACAAGACCAGCTTCGTGTTTTGAAGGCACTTCTCTTTTGTTTTGAAGCAGCGTCATGGCTGAGAGTGAATTTTGATAAAACAGAGTTAGTGGCAGTTGGGAACGTCAGTAATTCTCAGCAGTTGGCTAATATACTTGGGTGTAATGTTGCAGCGTTGCCTATGACATATTTGGGGCTACCATTGGGGGCTAAATCACGGGCTTCAGCTATTTGGGATACAGTTACTGAGAAAATAGAACGAAGATTGGCAGGGTGGAAGAGACTGTATTTGTCGAAGGGTGGCCGGGTGACCCTGATCAAGAGCACTCTTTCTAACTTACCAACATATTTTTTGTCATTATTTCCAATTCCAGCTTGTGTGGCGGCGAGGATTGAAAAACTTTATCGCGACTTTCTATGGGGTGGATTGGGAGACGAATTCAAGTTTCATCTAGTCAGTTGGGATAATGTGTGCAGACCAATTTCCTCAGGTGGGTTGGGGTTAAAAAATTTGAGAAAATTTAACCGGGCACTACTTGGGAATGGCTTTGGAGATACAATATGGAATCAGAAGCTCTCTGGAAACTTGTAGTTGATTGCAAATATGGCAGGGTATGGGGGGGTTGGTGTTCTAGTGAAAGGAATGGGTCTTATGGTGTGGGTGTCTGGAAATACATAAGACAAGGGTGGGGGGTGTTTTCGCGATATACTAAACTTATGGTGAGGGAGGGTACTCGTATAAAAATTTTGGAGGGACTTTTAGTGTGGGAAAGAGGGCCAAGAGGCGCTCATGGACTTGTTCCCTTTGGTCTTCCGAGTGGCACGTGACCAAGAAGCCTCGGTGGCGAATCTCATGGTGCATTCAGGGGACCAAATCTAATGGAATATAATATTTAATAGAGCTGCCCAAGATTGGGAACTAGACAGTTTTGAGGCTTTTTTCAGTTTAGTGTATACTACAAAGATGAATGGAAGGGGTGGGAATAAGCTATGGTGGACACCAGCAGGTAAGGGTACTTTCTCGGTGTGTTCCTTCTATAAGTCCCTTACCTTACTTCCAAATACTCATTTCCCTTGGAGAAAATTGTGGAGGAATACGGCACCTTCTTAGGCACTCTTCTTCACTTGGACAACGGCCCTGAGTAAGATTTTGACTACCGACAATCTACGAAAGTGTAGGGCAATTATTCATGATTGGTGTTGTATGTCCAAGAAAGATGGGGAGACAGTT
This sequence comes from Juglans regia, assembly GCF_001411555.2. Taxonomy (NCBI): domain Eukaryota; kingdom Viridiplantae; phylum Streptophyta; class Magnoliopsida; order Fagales; family Juglandaceae; genus Juglans; species Juglans regia. The sequence goes on from NC_049907.1 coordinate 715,201, forward strand.
GATCATCTTTTGCTACATTGTGAGACAGCTAGAGCCATGTGGAGCGAAATACTCAGTCAGATAGGGTTAAACTGGGTGATGCCTGCTACAGTGGTGGATTTATTGGCTAGTTGGGTGATACCGAGGGGAGTTCCACAAATCAAAGTTGTGTGGAAGATGGTTCCTAGCTGCATTATGTGGTGTACTTGGCGAGAGCGTAACAAGCAGACATTCGAAGACAAGGAGCAGACTTTAGAGGAGCTTCGAGCTTTATTTTTCCGCACCTTACTTTTTTGGGCTATGGCTATAGATTTTAATGGCCCAAATGTACATGATTTTCTTGTTTCTTTTATAGCAACTTAGATAGGTCTTACCTCTAGTATAATTTCTTGTATACTTGGGCTTTGCCTGTTCTTTTTTAATACTATCGTTTACCTATCAAAAAAAAAAAAAAAGCTTAATTTTTTTGCAATATGGAAATATGAGTTTTTTTTCCCTCAAATCATCTATTTACATTCATGTTTGCCTTCTTAGGAAATATTCCATTTCAAGTCTTGGAAGTGATTATGTCGATTTTAGCCAAAAACAATTTTTGATAAGTAAAAATTTTTTAAGCCAATTTTTTGGCAGGATTTTTGTTTACTAGCGTATTTAGTTTTCATGAATAATTGGATTTTTCGTTTTTAGGAAAATTCTCATAATTTCGAATTTTACCACTAATCAATATGTTTCAGAGTTTTCTCTCTATTTTGCATCTTTTCTCAATCTTAATCCCTAATTTATGTTGATTAACTAGCATTCAAAATAATCCTAATTCTGTCTAGAGTCAAATAACTAGGGCATGCCCCACCAAATGGCATTCCAAAGCAAGCATGACCAAACACTCAGAAAAATAAATTGAAGATGGATAGTGCTAGTCGGCCGCCCAGGGTTTACCGCTGTGCGTACCGCTAGTGCAAAATTTTTGTTTTCCTTTTTTCTTTCAAACATTTTTAAAACATCTTTAAACTTTTTTTTTTAAATACGCAAATTCATAATACTCACTTCCTTAATCATTAAGTAAAAAAATTAAATTAAATACATGAGCAGTTAAAATGAGGAGGCAAAACCATGGAGCAAGTTAGCATTTTCCATTGAAGATACCAGAAGTTCATTCTAGCTTAAAGATTGGCAAATAATTTCTAGGTTCATCTGACAGAATTCTCTGCTTAAATAGAAGCAATATATAAATGAGCATAATTTTTAGATAAGTAACAGAGATAAACTAGCATAATTTCAAATAACATAGGACTGTTAGCAGCTCCATTTGAAAGAAAAGAGCTTTCAATAAGACAGACACAACTACTGTATTGAGATCTATGCATATGTGAAATTTAAGGGTACTTAATTCTATTCAAGAAAATTAAGTCAGCTGCCTGCTCTAGTGACACATCCTTTGACCTTTGAGCAAATGAACTCCCCTCCAACTCCCCCCCACCCCCTCACCAAAAAAAAACTAGGAATTGATTCAGGAAAACAGCTTCTGTTCAACACAAACACACCAGTTTGAAAATATAATAACTCCAATTGAGAATGGAAATGGCTTGCTGATAAATAATAGAAATAGAAGACACTCACAACACAACTCAAGCCAACTTAACCATATCCTAATCCTATGAGCTAATTATATATATATATATATATATATATATATATATATAAAACATGTAGTCTGAATCCAGGCTTGATGAAATTTCATGAAGGAGCCAGGAAAAACCAACACTATGAATTTTGCAAAATTAAACAAGCTACAAAAAATCAGTTCAAATGCAATAAAGATTCAAAAAATAGCAAGGTCATCCAAAAAACCCTAATTACCGATCTAATCCGTATTTGCCGTAATAGTTACACGCATGCGACTGTAATTTGGGAAGGAGGAAAAAGCTAGATTCCGTACCACTCCAGCATCGCTGTAGGTGGAGACAGAGAATTTCTGATCGGAGGAGTAGTCCTTGGTCAGAAGATCTACAGAATAAGCAACGGCAAAAGGTTATAGCTGCAAGAATCAAGAATCAAGAAAAGGAAGGGGGAAGCATAGGGAAGGCGAGTGAGATTAGATGGTCGGTGAGTGGGTGAGATTTACCTTTGGCTTTCTTGCCGATGTCCGAGAAGAGCCCCGGTCCCTTGCCCATCTTCGCGCAGACTCAAAGAGCGAGAGGTGAGGAAATGGGAAGGAAGGAGTATTCGAATCGTGATGGCCACCACAAACGTGGGCTAAATAAATAATTAAATAATAAATACATATATAAAAAATACCTCCATCTTTCTATATAAAATCGACACTTTAATCGCATTGAATCGTGTTTAGATTGAAACATTGTGGACTTACTAAAATTATGTTAACGTCGTATTTCACCTACCTTTGGGATCAAGTTACGATAATTCGGGTCTTTTAAAATAGACCTACAACAGATGATGGAGAGGGCAGTTTTAGACCGAAGAGTCTCTGATGTTAAAGTTAGTAAATATTTTTAAAAACTTATAAATAAGTGAGAGAGTTTAAGAATCAGATAGCTTTCTCATACCTAAAACTTGTTATTTATACCGTGGGTTGGGGGAGGTACAGATCATTTTTGTCTTTCATAGAGTTTGTGCATCTACTGTTATTTCTACTGTTAGAGTCCTTTAATGCGACATAGTTTCTTAACTTTGTGTCTATCCCTCGTGGGTCGTAAATGGTCTGATATTGATGGATCGATGATCGTACGCATTTCCCGATGGACTTTGTGCAGGTCTATGGGTTCTGAAAGCGATGGTGGGATGTCAGAGTAATTATCTTATTGATCACTTGACTCCGTCCCCTTGTCGATCCTTTGCCCCTATAGGTCCTGGTAGCCCCTGAGCCGGGTGTTGGGCCAAGGGCCAGTGGGCTCTACGAAGTAAGAAAAATTTCCTTACAATTATGTTTAGATTAAAAATCTAGAGATTTTCCTTAAAATATGAAGAAGTGATGGGATCCAATGAAAATATGTTTGAAATGAATTTTTTTGTAAGAATTTTTTTCAATTTTATGAATGTTATTTTTATTTTTGTTGGTTACAAATTGAGGTAAGCATTTTAATAGTTGAGATAACTTTAAATTATTTGAATCGAGTATAAGAAAATTTTCAAAAATTCTTAACTTCCAAACTTTCAAATCGTCTATATGAAAAATGCTAAATATATTTAAGAAAAACTTATAAAAAACTTATTTCTTCATGTGTTAGTTATTGATATACTGGAAATATGAAAATTTCAAATAAAATTGTAAAGAAAATGGGTCTTGTAAATAAAACTATAGGTAAAAGTGTAACTACATGTAGCATTACTATTGTTAATTTATTTGGGATTCATATTAAAGTACTTTTTAATATAAAAAATGTTAAATAGTACCTTTTAGGAAAAATATCAAATTTGATGTTTTTTCTCAAATATACTTTTTCGGATTTTGCAAAATGTAATTATAACTTTTAGCTTAAGGCTTATGTTAGAAGCACTTTTAAATATGTTATATGTTTGGACAGTGAGTTGAGATGAGATACTTGATATGAAAGTTAAATAAAATATTGTTAAATTGTTACTTTTTTTTTATATTATTATTGTTTTGGAATTTGAAAAAAAAAATGAATTGTTTATTATATTTTATATGGATATTTAGAAAAGTTATAATGATTAGATAAGATGAGATGAAATGAATTGAAATATTATTTGTATCCAAACCTAGCAGTGTAAGTTTGGGATTGCGGTGACAAATATAACTTATAGTTTTAGGGCTTATAACTTAAGTAATAAGTTTTACTATTAAAAATTTATTTACTGTTTGGTAACCATGTGTTTGAAGCACTTTTAAACATATTATATTTGTTTGGAAACAAATTAAAAAAGTATTTTCTGATGTAGAAAAGATGATCATTTGATTTTTTAAATATTATGATCATAACCTTAAAAGTTTAAAAGTTGTAATTATCTTAAAATTGTATGGGTATTCGTCCATTGACAGTCTTTTTAAAATTCAAATTATCCACAAAAGCACATTTGAGGAAAATCACCACAATGATAATTTTTCTCAAACGTATTTTTTAACTTATTTGAGATTAAAAAGTATTTTAATATGTAACACAAATAACCATAATATGTAACAAAAATAACCATATTTTTTCATTAAAGAGTTTTTAAGACTATTTAAGTACTTTTTAAGATTTCTAACGCAATCCTAAAAAAGCCCTAAAGATTGTGGTGGGTAGTATAGTGTTTAGCTTCACGTTTATAGTTGTAGAGCTTAAAGTAATAAGCACTAAATAAAAAGTTATTTATTGTTTAGTAACCTTATGCCTAAAGTACTTTTAAACATGTTATATTTGTTTATAAACAATATTGAAAAAAATATTTTTTGAAGTAGAAATGACATAAAAAGTAATTTAAAAGTTGTAGTGTTGTGCATATGATAGGATTAAAGGGAAAAATTATTAATTATCTAAAAATTGTGTAGGTATGTTCGCCTATAGACAATCTTTTATAATTCTAGAACTATATTCTATATTATTCGAAAAAACACGTTTAAAAAAAAATTAAAATGAAGTTTTCTTCTAAACATACTTTTTAGCTTATTTAAAATTAAAAAGTACTTTAATATGTAACTCTCAAACAATATAATTTTATCATTAAAGAACTTTTAAGATTATTTAAGTACTTTTTAAGGTACCTAATACCACACCAAACAGGCCCTTAGGCTCGGTTTAGATACACAAAATCTCTCATATCATCTCATATCATCCTATCATTATAATTTTTCCAAACTCCTACTTAAAATATAATAAACAATTCAACTTTTTTAAAATTTAAATTAAAAATATTATTAAAAAATTACATTCTAACAATATTTTATTTAATTTTTAACAAAACATCTCATTTTATCTAATTTAAACCGTATAACCAAACGTAACCTTAATCTTCAACGGATGTCATTTAAAAAGAAAGTGAGATAGAATCATTGAGGCAAGTTAAAGTGTCCAACCTCTTCTTAAGATTTTTTAAAACAATACATGATCATTTAGGTTGTTAGATACCATCAAACTATTCATTATAAAAGGTACTTCATAATCAATTTAGATTATCACAACGTATTTGTCGACTCTAAACTTAAAATTCCAACAATGACAATTTTTATCGAATAATTTGTCAGAGTAAAAAAGAAAAAGAAAAAGAAAAACATAAATCAAGAGGTAATCCTCGAAGTAAAGATATTGTTGAGGGATGGAATTAACACTTTTAAATACTCTTCAAAAGAAAACTACTTCAAACCATCAATCACCACCTAAATTTTAATTTATACAAGTAAGTTGCTACAATCAGTTTTAAGGCTTCTAAAACCCTACCTAACTTTAACATGTAACATCCCAACTAAATCACTTCATATCTACATAGAGTATTGCTATTTATAAGCCTCACATACTACACACTACAATTTTTTTTAAAAGTTTTATTTTTTATTTTTTAGTTTTATTCTTCTTAAAATAATTGAATTCTTCTACTCATCATTCATATACCACACATTTGACAATAAAAAAAATTAAAAAAATACAAAAAATATGATATGTGGTGTATAAGACTTATGAATAGAATTTTTCATTTACATAACTCCAAAACTTCAACCTCTTTTATAATATCACCCTAAGAACAAACTCATCTATCAATACTACAACTAACATATCGATGAACTAAGCGGGCAGAGTCTTAAGTCTCGTTCGGTTACATAGAAGATATAATATGAAAATTGAAAGTTCAATAAAATATTGTTAGAATATAATTTTTTAATATAATTTTTATTTTTAAATTTAAAATAGTTGAATTATTTATTATATTTTATATGTGAGATTAAAAAAATCGTAATGATTAAATAAAATAAAATAAAATAATTTGTGAAAATAAACAAGATCTTAATAGAGGTCAATCCGAAGGACAAGATTATTTTAAAAAAATATATTTATAAATTTTAAGACAAATAAGTCCCGTTTAATTAAAAAAAATCAAAACTCACGTAATTAAATTTACAATAATAGACCCTAAACTTTTGGTATGCAAGACATTGAAGGACAATCAGAGACACGTAAGGTCAATCAATCACAAAGAATGTGTTGACGATCAATCATTGAGTCCACTTCAACTTTAGAAAAAGGATGGTGCTACAGCTCCTGTTTAGAGCTCTTGTTGCATGTATTTTATTTTTTAAATTATTTTTTATATAATTTTTTAAAATAAAATAAATTAAAAATATTAGTAAAAATATTTTTTAATAAAAAGTGAAAAAAAATAATTATTAAAAAATATTTCTTTAAGCAAGAAATAAGATAAAAATTTTGTGATTAAGAAAATATTATTTAATAATATTATAATTTTTTTTATTATTTTAAAACATTTCAAAAATTTATATAAAAAAATTATAAAATACACGTAATAAAATACACTAGAGCAGAGCTCTAGCATTTTCCTAGTTGTATATATTTTCCTTTCATAGAGAGAAAAAGTTTTGAGTACTGCTAGAGCACAGCCCGTTGGGAGTTACTATTGATTCTAGAATGTGTTTTTTGATGTATTTTTTTCAATTATTTTTTATTAAAATTTTTTTTAATACTTTTAAATATTTTTAAAAAAATAAATTTAAAATATTATTAAAAAATACTTTCTTAATCATAAAGTAATTTTTTTTTTTTATTTTACTTTGTAATTAAGAAAGAATTTGTTAATAATATTATAATTTTTTTAAAATATTTAAAATTATTAAAAAAATTTATATAAAAAAAACTAAAAAAAAACACATAAAAAAAACACATACTAAGCCAACGGTAGCTCTCCCAGCTACGTGTCTCTATCATTTTCCTTAGAAAAAAGAACATCTCACGACCAATCATCTCATCTCATCTCATCATTACACATTTTTTAAATTTTTATATAAAATATAATAAACAATTCAATTTTTTTAAATCCCAATACACATTTTTCAAATTCCAAAACAATAATAATATTAAAACTTAATATTTTAAACTTTAAAACAAAACACAAAATTCTCATCTCACTCTCCAAACCTACCCTTATTTTTCCGAATCCGAACATGACGAGGGAGGTCCCGCCGTTAGTAATAAGGATCATGCTCGCGGCCGGCCCCAGCATTTACTGCTGTGCTAAGTATAAATTTGTTGTTATTTTTATTTTGATTTTTTAAATATTTTTAATCATTAAAAAAAATAAAAAAATACATAATTTAGTCACTTATTTAATTATTAAATAAAAATAAATAAATTAAAAAAGTAAAATACATTAACTGCAAGAGGAGCAGTAAATTTGAAGAATCCAACTAACATTTTCTAATAAATAAAAAAAAGAAACGTAATTTAAAAGACAAAAGAAAAAAACGACTTTCCAATCAGAAACACGGAACATGAGAGGAAAGCACCGTCCTTATTTCGTCACACTTTCCCGACCTGCTTCACACGGTATTCCATCATTTCCATGTCCCACTTGTCCGCGTCTCAAAACGCGTAAGGCAGTAAATTTCCCACTTACATTCTCAATGGATTTAACGAAAGTTAAAAGGATAATTTTAACGAATATAAGATGAATTTAAGTTTTAACTATTTTATTTATATAAATTTTTATATTAGAATAATTATTTTTTTATTATATAATAATAAAATATAAGATAAATTTAATTTTAATTATTTATATCAAATTTTTATATTAAATTATTTATTTATTTATTATATAATAATGAGTAATTAATAATAATAAAATATTTAATTTTTTTGATTATTAATTAATTTATATTTTATTATTCTATCTATTATATATTAATTAATAATTATATTTTAATTAAATTATGAATTAAAAAATTATATTTTTTCAATTGTCCTATAATTTTACAAGACGAAACGACGAGAAAAAGTAGAGAAGTGAAAAGTGAGAAAAAAAATTCAAGAAAAAGAAGGTGGTTGCGCGAGAAAATATAGAGAGAAAATTCCAAATAACTAATAAAATAAATATTTACTCCTTAAACAGTTATAAATAAATTTAACTTTATTTTAAAAATACTGTAGATAAAAGTCATTTCACATGACTTTACCTGATCGATTGCAACCAACTTTTCATCTGGTTGAACTTTTCATCTGTAATAGTTAAATGGGACATTTGCCTATTCGACTGCTCTTATATAACCAAATTAATTATTACCATCCAACAATTTCGAATTTAAAAATATATATTTTTTATTTAATAATTAAGAAAGTATTTTTTAATGATTTATAAATTTTTATATTTTTTTAAAAATAATTATAATGATTAAAAAAATATATAAAAATAATAATAATAAAAAAAAGAAATGTGTTTTTCGGCCACACATATTCGAGACATATTATGTAGTGCTGCTACAGCTGAAAACAAAACCTAAATAAATTGCAGAAGTAGCCTTTGACCCCGTTGGTTTCGTTCCTTCCCAGATTCCTAAAAACCAGGACGATTAAGCTCTCTACAGTCGAGTAACCCCAGACCGTTATTCCCCTTTCACAAGTAATGCAACCAATTTCGGATCCTCTTTTCCTTCTACCTTCCATTTTTGTCTGTCCATTTCCTAACCCCAAAATCTCAAGCAAAAACCAGAGAGAGGACTGATTAATTATATAATCTCAGATAATGCGATTTACTTTATTCTCAGCTAACTCTTCTTTTTAATTTATTGACAGAAGCGTGTCAGAACTTCCTACCTACTCGCTCTTCTTCTTCGAAAGAACTTAGGTATTTGTTGTGAAGTTGCTGCCTTTTTGGACCGAAGCTTTTTTCGATTCAATTTCATATTAATATACAGCGAGGGAGACGCGACTTTGGTTGTAGATTCAACAGCAAGAAGAAGAAGGAGAAGGAAAAGTATTAAAAGGAATTGGGTGAGTGGAAAGCATAGAAATTGGAAATGGTGGTGGAGAAGTATTTGAACGAGAATTTTGGGGAAGTGAAGGCGAAGCACTCGTCGGAGGAGGTGCTTCAGAAATGGAGGAACCTATGTTTCCTGGTGAAGAACCCGAAGCGAAGGTTTCGGTTCACTGCCAATCTTTCCAAGCGTTATGAAGCAGCTGCTATGCGCCGTACTAATCAGGTCTTGATTTCTATTTATAAATCGAACATGCCATTAGATGTTTCTAGATCTTCATTTAAGTCCATCGTCTCTGTCTCCGATTCTAGATCACGTTCTATGTACCATATCCTTCGTTTACGAACATCACACACACACACAATACAAACATTTCAAGAAATTTTCTCATTGACTTTACTTTTAAAAAAGAGCTTTTACCATCCCACACTATACACCATTTTTTTTTTAATTTATTTAAAATTTTTTATTCTTAAAATAATTGAATTCTTCTGCTCATAATTCATATATCACACGAAAAAAAAATGATGTGTGGTATGTAAAAATAATAAACATAATTTTTCTTTAAAAAATATTCGGAGATTATTTGGATACTTAAATACTTTCACATATTTTCAAACTTTTTATGATTTTCTTCTCAAATATCACTCAAATATAAAATATTTTTCAATTTTAAATCTTTAACTTTTCATCTAATTATTATCCAAACACAAAATCTAATATAATTTTCTAAAACTTTCAAATAAAACACAACAAATAATACATTTTTTTTTAAATTTCAGAATTAAAATAATATTTAACTTTATAATATTTTTATTTAATTTTTTCTCTATCATTTTTCAAAATCGAATAAAATATCTTAATTCAAAACCATTTTACTACTGACTACAAACTATTTTATTACTATTCACAGATTTCTAAAATATTTTAACTGCCCAAACGAGCCCCTAATTAGAACTTGGCTGGTTTAATATCTATCTAATTCTCCTTTCAAATAAGTGTAGAGAAAAAAAGCAGTTGCTTGTCTATGGAGATTGGTATAGATATTCATACGAATCTCCATTTCCCTCCAAGATCACCTGGGGTTGTCCATTTCCTTTTAAATGTGTCAATATATATTGTTATGACTTTGGTTGGACTGTAAATGACTTTCAAAATTGTATACGGGGAAGATTTTGTGCATTAACATCATAGGATCAGTCAATCAGGCTAAGATGATAACATTTTATTCTCTTTGCTTTCTCTGGCTCTTTTTATTTGCTCTTTTACCGTTTTTCAGGCTCAAATCCCAAATTTTATTGTTCTGACTCTTAGCAATTCCATCATCCATGTTTGAACTAAACCATCAACTGCCATCAATGTCATATTGTGACGAAATCTCAGTCAAGGATGCCCTGTACATTTAAAAAAATCCCTACTTGGGAGTAGAATGAGAGTGGAAATCGTCTGATTGATATATTAAACCTCATTACATTTTAATGAAGACGAGGAATGCGGGTTGGTTGCTTTATTAAAATTACTGTCAACATCCAATACACTTCTTACCTAACTTTGAAACATCCTGAAGTAGTTTGAATCTTTTTGAAACATAACTTTGCTTCTTTTTCTTAATTCACATACTCTGTCTACTCCCATTGACTTGTGTTTGTTCGTCTTGGATCTTGTTGTTAATGATTGCATTCCCTGATCTTTTTTAAGTGTACTTCTAGTGCAAAATAGAATTCTTGATACCTGAATTCGTCTTGTTCACATGGACTAACAAAATATCAAATCATTCTAAGATTATGATAATCACTTGTTCTAAATTTGGTATACTAACTACTTCTCTATCTTGAATCGTGTAGGAAAAGTTAAGGATTGCTGTTTTGGTTTCCAAAGCTGCATTTCAATTTACTCTCGGTAAGTTTCTCCAACGTTCATATCAATTTAGATTATGTTATTTGAAAAGATTTTCCAATCTGGCTATTGTGGTCTGCAGGAGCTGCAGGGCAGCCAAGTGTCTACAAAGTACCTGAGGAAGTTAAAGCTGCAGGTTTTCAGATTTGTGGTGATGAATTGGGATCTCTTGTTGAAGGTCATGATTTGGAGAAGCTAAAATCTCATGGTGGAGTAATTGGTATTGCAGAAAAGCTCTCCACTTCAACCAACAATGGACTGACTACTGATATTGATACTGATTTGAATCGTAGACAAGAGATCTATGGCATCAATAAATTTACTGAGAGTGAAGGACGGAGTTTCTTGGTATTTGTTTGGGAAGCCCTTCAAGACATGACTCTGATGATCCTCGGCTTGTGTGCTTTTGTGTCTTTGATTGTCGGCATAACTATGGAAGGATGGCCAAAAGGGGCTCATGATGGCCTTGGGATTGTTGCAAGCATCTTGTTGGTGGTCTTTGTCACGGCAACAAGTGATTATCGTCAATCTCTACAGTTCAAGGATTTGGACAAGGAGAAACAGAAGATTGCTATTCAGGTTACAAGAAATGGATACAGGCAGAAAATGTCGATATATGATCTACTTCCTGGGGATATTGTACATCTTGCCATTGGGGACCAAGTCCCTGCAGATGGGCTTTTTATTTCAGGATTTTCTGTGTTAATTGATGAATCAAGTTTAACTGGGGAGAGTGAGCCGGTAATGGTAAGTGCTGAAAATCCTTTTCTTCTCTCTGGTACTAAGGTTCAAGATGGATCATGCAAGATGATTGTAACTACTGTTGGGATGAGGACCCAATGGGGTAAATTGATGGCAACTCTTAGTGAAGGTGGAGATGACGAAACCCCATTGCAGGTGAAATTGAACGGAGTGGCAACCATTATAGGTAAGATAGGTCTTTTCTTTGCAGTTGTGACTTTTGCAGTTTTAGTGCAAGGATTGCTAAACCGTAAATGGCAAGAGGGAAGTTATTGGAGGTGGTCTGGAGATGAAGCATTGGAAATGTTGGAATATTTTGCCGTTGCAGTTACAATTGTTGTTGTTGCTGTTCCAGAGGGGCTGCCGTTAGCTGTTACATTGAGCCTTGCCTTTGCCATGAAGAAAATGATGAATGATAAAGCACTCGTGCGCCATTTGGCAGCTTGCGAGACTATGGGATCGGCAACAAGCATTTGTAGTGACAAAACTGGGACACTAACTACCAACCACATGACTGTCGTGAAATCATGCATTTGCTTTAATGTCAAGGAAGTGAGTAAACCCAATGATGCTTCTAGCTTGTGCTCTGACTTGCCAGATTCTGCTTTGAAACTTCTTCTACAATCAATATTTAACAACACGGGGGGAGAAGTCGTGATTAATAAAGATGGCAAATCTGAGATACTAGGAACACCCACTGATACTGCTTTATTGGAGTTTGGCTTGTCACTTGGTGGGGATTTTCAAGCTGAGAGACAAACATCTAAACTTGTTAAAGTCGAGCCATTCAACTCTGTGAAGAAAAGGATGGGGGTAGTGTTGGAGCTTCCTGAAGGAGGGTTTCGGGCCCACTGTAAAGGTGCTTCAGAGATAATTTTGGCTGCCTGTGACAAGGTGATCAATGTGAATGGTGAGATTGTTCCCCTAGATAAATCATCCATTAATCTTCTTACGGACACAATCAATCAATTTGCTAGTGAGGCTCTTCGAACTCTCTGTCTTGCCTATATGGAACTGGAAAATGGATTCTCTTCAGATAATCCTATCCCAGTTTCTGGCTATACTTGTATAGGAATAGTGGGAATTAAAGATCCTGTCCGTCCTGGTGTTAAGGAGTCTGTTGCGGTTTGCCGTTCAGCTGGAATTACTGTACGGATGGTTACTGGAGACAATATCAATACTGCAAAGGCTATTGCTCGGGAGTGCGGAATTCTCACGGATGGTATAGCCATTGAGGGTCCAGACTTCCGGGAGAAGAGTCAGGAGGAATTGCTAGAACTAATTCCTAGAATTCAGGTGCTTTCATCATTTATTGTTACAGTACATGTGCAATTAGATTGGATCTCTCAGCAGTGATCAAAATTTTCTCAAATCATTGACACAAAAGTTCCACTTTTTGTATAGGTGATGGCTCGATCTTCACCACTAGACAAGCATACTCTGGTGAAGCACTTGCGTACCTCACTTGGTGAGGTCGTTGCTGTAACTGGTGATGGAACAAACGATGCCCCAGCACTTCATGAAGCAGATATTGGGCTAGCAATGGGCATTGCTGGAACTGAGGTGAGTACTTAATGGGGCTTTCCAAGTGGACCATTTATCAAGTGTCATCTAAAAAGACAGGCATGAATGGCTGCTGGAAGTTACAAGACAAGTTAAAATGCTTATTCCATTTCTTTTCTAATCATAGACAATGAAAAATATCTAGCAAATTGAGAGTACTCAAGAAAGTGTTTCATCAGTACAACGGAAATGCCAAAATGGCTTGACATAGTATACAGAGACATTGTAAAGGTTTGTTAAAATCTTGAGAAAAGGATTGAAGGAGAAGGATTCTCGGCTTGAAGTACTGAGAAGGATTTTGTTCTATTTTATAATGATGGATTTTACACGGCAATATACTACAACATAAATTACAGATCCCTATGATAATGCTAGACTGTATACCAGGTGGCTATACAAGGAAACATTGACTATCAGTTTGGATACACAAAACATCTCATCATCTTATCTCATAATTACAACTTTCCCAAACTCCTCCACAATATATAATAAACAATTCAACCTTTTCAAATCCCAAAATAAAAATTACATTAAAAAATTATATTCTAACAATATTTTATTTAACTTTCAATAAAACATTTCATCTCATCTCATCTGAACTGTGTAACCAAACAAGGTATCAAGTCTTGCCAAATTTGTCTGGATTGCTGGCAGTATCTCCTTACAGCCTTAACAGACATTATAACCTCCTTTTATCTGGAGATGTCTCTCAATTGAGGAAAATGACCAAGAAGGCATGGGAGTAGTTGATGCCAAGAGTTGGATCATATATTGATATTCTGTTGAGATTTATTTATATAATGGAGTAGTCGGTGTATTCTCATTAGTTCAATTTTTTATTAGTTTTATTTTTTGGTTTTTGATTGAAATTTGTAATAACGTTGCAATAATTTCAATTAATTTGTATTAAATTCAGGTGGCTAAAGAGAGTGCTGATGTGATAATTCTGGATGATAATTTCTCCACAATTGTGACAGTAGCCAAATGGGGACGATCAGTTTACGTAAATATCCAAAAATTTGTACAGTTTCAGCTGACTGTTAATGTGGTTGCATTGATTGTCAACTTCTCTTCAGCTTGTCTGACAGGTTAGAAATCCCACGTACTAAATTTATTTCCATTTTTGAGCTTGCCTTCCCAATAAAAGAAAACGCTATTGGCTCATGTCTGCTTATGCCTTTGCCTGAAATCATGCTTCAGGGACTGCTCCCCTCACAGCTGTTCAGCTATTGTGGGTCAACATGATAATGGATACGCTGGGAGCACTTGCACTTGCAACTGAGCCTCCAAATGATGATTTAATGAAACGTTCACCAGTTGGAAGGAAAGGGAAGTTCATCAGTAATGTCATGTGGAGGAATATATTAGGGCAATCTGTGTACCAATTTTTGGTGATATGGTTGCTTCAGACAAAGGGAGAAGCAATATTCCGTCTTGAAGGCCCAGATTCTGATCTGATCCTGAACACGCTTATTTTCAACACGTTTGTCTTTTGCCAGGTAACCTTCCTATTCTGAAAGACCTATAAGTACTCATTTCTTGCAAACTAAGTTTGAAGTGGTATGTGTGATGTATGATTAATGGAAGATGCTGACAAACAGGTTTAGTTCAACCAACAGCATATAGGGATAGACTCTGCTTTGTGATAGATAGTTTCTCATCCGATTAGATATTTTGTAGCTTACAGGAAGTGACTTGATTTGATTATGCAGGTTTTTAATGAGATAAGCTCCCGGGAGATGGAGCAAATAAATGTTTTCAAAGGCATACTCAATAATTATGTTTTTGTGGTCGTCCTTGGTAGCACTGCTCTCTTCCAAATCATAATTGTAGAGTTCCTGGGCACATTTGCAAACACATCGCCTCTCACTTTACCCCAATGGTTCCTGAGTATTGTGATTGGATTTTTGGGCATGCCGGTTGCTGCCGCCATAAAGATGATCCCTGTTGCTGTTTGAGACACAATGGGCGACAGATGCCAGTCTTTAAATTATCAGTCAAGGGCTGTTCGTATGCTTGTACAAGTTGCTAGCATTTCAAGTCATGGGATGACCATAATTCTTGTCTGGTGGTTGCTTTTTAAGCCTGTAGATACTTGGAAATTTGGAGTCTCATGGCATTCACCCAAGTCCAATTAATTTGTAGGACATCTTTTATGAATTCTACTCATCATACTTATACTACACACATGTTATGGGAAAAAAAATAAAAGTTGATGTGTGGTAGAGGGACAATGAGTAGAATTTTTCTTCTTTTATTTCTAATATTAACTTCTCTCGCTAGTCATAGTTGTATTTACCAAAGTCATGTAATGTCCAGAATTCTTTCATTTTATGTATCCCTTTTCATAGCATTATCACCAATCGCAAAGGTTTGCGATATGTAGAAAAAAAATTGTTAGTTTATTTATTTATTTTTTTAAATATAAAGTGTTTCAAATTAATAAAACTCTAAATTACTTAAAATTTATTGACACGACCATTTATAACTTTTTGTCGTTTAATGTGTGGACGGACAGCATGATTAGATAGGGATACGATTAATGAAATATATGTTCCATAACATTTCTATGGGTGTCTCAACAGGAAAATATATGTTCCTGTGAACTAGGATAAAAAACAGTTTAAAGAACAAAAGCTTCTATAAATATATATATATATATATATATATATTTTCTTTTTCCTTCGATTCGAATTTTAAAGATATACATTTTCAAAGCAAGTCAGCCTGGGATAAGTCATCCGTAAGGAATTGGAGACCAAAGAGTTCCAGCATCTGAATCAAGAAACACAAATCCTCTTTGGTTTGTGATTGAGAAATCTTCAACTGTGTTAAGAGCTAAATCCAAATTAGCGAGATTGACGTTATGTTTGGATAGTGGAGTGATCACTCTATTATTATTCACTATTATTTAATATTTTATTATTATTTTTTACTATTTTTTATTACTATTTAATATTTTATAATTTTTTTTACTACTTTTATATTACTATTCATAAATTATCTGAATTCATCTCAATACCTAAGCGTAACCCGAAAGAAAACAGAGCGAGAGCGAGACATGGATTGGTGGGTCTGTATATAAGGCCCTAATTGGATACAAAAATGATTTTATCTCATCTCATTTTTATAATTTTTTTAAAATTTTAAATAAAATATAATAAATAATTTAACTTTTTAAATTTTAAAATAATAATAATATTAAAAAATAATATTTTAATAATATTTTATTTAACTTTTATCTAAAATTATCTTATTTCATTTCACTATTTAAATAAAACCTAAGTTTGAACGAGATTTGAATGGGCCTGAATAATCTGGCCCAGCTCCTCACCCCCTATTATGTTGACCAAGTTCCTCGGCCACCAATACAAGCCCCCACGACCATTTCAACGGGTAGTGGGTCTATAATCATCAGCTTGTTGGGGGCATGTGACGTTATCAAAGTCATATATTGGATGTATTTTGACTTTAGATTACTAAATGAAAATAGTCCACCTACCTACGTGACTTCGTACATGCTCTTATAGCGATCTCATGAAATCACAAAATCAATACGAGGCACTAGTGATTAGAGTGACCATAATGGTTCGAGATTTCTCAAAATCTTTCATATAAAACTTTATAAAATTCTCATTTAGATATAGTAGTTTGATTTTTCTTCTACAATGTGTAAATTTTACGCAATCTCCTTAAAAAAAAGTAAAGTACATCTAGAATCAGTAGAGCCGATCATGAAAAAGGTATATTTTTATATAGGGTCCAAATATACCCCACCTTTTGTGTGTTTTTTTTTTCCACCTTTTTTAAAGGAATTGCATAGAATTTATATACTTTAAGACTATACAAATAATTTTGTTTATGATTCATGCTTAATGGGTGAGTGAATACATAATAAGATGGGGCTTGATCTACTTGCATAAGCCATTTGTTTTGAAGCTTGAGTCGGACACATCCAACATACCTTTTAAATTGATGACACAAGGATAAATAAAAAAATAAAAAATATTGATGTTTTAACTTGTTTATGATTATAATATATTTCACAAAAAAAAAAAAAAAAAGTGTTGACACATCATCTCGTAAATAGAATACCTCATTTATGATTAAATTTTTATGTACACCTAACTGAGAGCTTAATTTTGCTGAAGTATTTTATTTTCTCCGTATCAAAAGTATCCGACCACCAAAGGGTTGACTGTTTCAAATTCTACAATATGGAACTGAGAAGATCTCCGAGAGGGATTCACCGCAAGATAACCAACGAACCAAGTCATATAGTATTCGATTAAATTTTGAGCTAGATACAGTCTCCACTTGGGGACTGTATGTGCAGGCTTAGGCTATTTTAACTTTAAAATTTTTTAAAATTATAAAATTATCCCTCCTAAATAATGTTTCCTCTCATTTAATAATGTGTCTGCACATGCAGTCCCCACTTGAGGACTGTAAATAGAATTTCTCTTAAATTTTACTCTTTCTTGCAAAACGTGTAATCGTGTATCTGGATTCTGAACTGAACCTGACTCCTTCAAACCCCACCCGGAGAGATGGTACAAAAAGAGTACATGTGCGTTGGAACTTGGACTTTTCTAATTACTATTAATTTTTTAGTATTTGGGTGATGAAGAGTAGTTGAAAATCTTTATGGGTTTGGGTTTTGGAACGAGTCTCCCTTGTTAACAAAGAACCCACACGTTTCTGAATCTGTTGCCTCCTCCAACGCGGTCGACACGCGGATATATATACTTTCCTCTCGGCTGTCTGGTCGGCACCATCCTAGCCATTACATTGCATTCAATCAGCCGCAAAGCGCTAATCCAACTGTCACCCACTCCTCTCATCCCAGAAGCCAAGTTCCAACAAGTCCGACATGGCCGCATTTGCTGCTTCCAATACAGCTGCTGCTGCTGTGGCCCCTCGGTGGATCCCAAAACGGGGCCGTGTTCTCAGGGCGGTTCTCAAGAAGCTTTTTGTGTGCTTTCAAGAAGAGACTCGGGCGCCTACCCCTTCCACAAATCCTTCAGCCGTTTATCCTTGTTAATGACCCGATTCCATAATATGGGCAACCTCGGATTCTCTCATATATTACCTGTATTCCTCGAGTCTGATCGGCAATTTTGTACTACATCTCATTAGAATATATATAATCAAACCCTGAGTCTTGCATTTAAGCAACTGAAAAATCTCGTTCATTAATAATCAGGCTGCATGCTCAGCTAAATCCCTTTCAATTGTTTGATTAAAACGTCAATTTATCCTGCAGTCTAGCTAATACTACTCATTTTCGACTCGATGCTGAATATCTCAGCCCACATTCATGAACCAGCTGACCGCGAGGCATATATGCATGATAATTGGTGTAAACTACATACAGCGTAATCCCCAGCTTGTAGAGAATGTGGAATTACCTTTTACCTCTGACACCATTTTGCCATGAATGGCGAGTGTAGCAAACACCAGCGCTAATCCAATCGCTACCGGAAATATTCACATAACAGCAATAACTCTTATAAACTTCATTTCATATATTTATCTTTCTCCTTCATGCTTAAGTATGACCATAGTAAACAATTGGAAATTTGGAAATTGGAATCTCTTCAGGAGAGGTTTGAATTCAGAAATGAGTTGAGATGGATTGAGATGATTTTTGAATAATAGAATAAAAGTTGAATTATTTATTATATTTTGTGTGAAAATTTGAAAAAGTTATTTTGGGATTTGAAAAAGTTGAATTGTTTATTATATTTTGTGTGGAAATTTGAAAAAAATGTAATGATAAGATGAGATGAGTTGAGGTGGGTTGAGGTGGGTTTTGAATCCAAACCTCTCCCGTCTTCACATTCACCAACTACAAGTACAAAATCCTGCATTGTTATTTTTCTTTTTTCTTTTTCTTTTTTTACAACAGTGCTTATATTATCCTCGATGGTTCAAATTTGCAACAGAAAAAGAAAAGTACTAAAAAACTGTCTATTCTTCCATCATAGAAACCTTCCCTGTTTCATACATGTTGTACATCCAAACAGGTTCAAGCAACTCCTTTGAACTACGTAATTTCTGCCTTCCATCTTCATCATTTTGTTGTTCTATTTCTCTCTCTATTTGAGGGTATATGTCTTGAAGAGAGGCCAACATAATATCACCCCACTCTCTATCATCCGGCCTAAACAACTTCGTACATACAAAGTGTAAAAGTCCCAATACTAATCCGAAGTCCTTCCTCTCGAGCCCAACTAATGAGCCTGTTAGCAATATCACCCCAACTGAATCCAGTATGTTAGGATTTCCTTTTAACAAAGTAACAAACATTCCCAGAAGTTTCTTGGACACTGGGAACTCATCAGTATCCGGAACTTGGTCGTCGTCCTTTTCTGGGCTAACTTCATTTAGTTCACTGAGCTCAATCTTTGCTAAAATCAAGGGCCAGGATGGAAAACGAAGTTTAATGCGATCGGATGCATGAAAATGTGTCCCTTCTCCTCGAGTCTTTTTCAGTATGTCCCCTGATCCTAATGCCAGGATCAAATCAGGCAGCCAAGGCTTCGCAGCTGCAACAATACGTGCTGCATTACCAGAGCCCTGGTATAGTTCAATGGAGGAGATTAAATCAAGCAAATCATTAGCAAGTTCAAAAGCTTCTGGAGGAAGTGGCGAAGTTTTGCTGATATCTCTGTGGACTAGATTAACTAGCTTGGCCGCATAGGTGAAGGAGCTCTTCAGACACAGAATTATATTTTTCAAATCCTCCTCTTTGAACTGAAGTTGGTCATGAGACTGTCGCCTTAAAGTGGATATGATGTATTGTACATATCTTGACGTGAACTTTAAGAACTGTACATAATAGTGACAAAGAAGACCCATAGAAGTGATGTCAACCATGAACTTGAGAATTGCAGTGAGCATCTTCACTGTAATTGATAGTCTTTTTTGTTCGGTTTTAACAGATTCTACAGAAAAATTCAAAATCGTCAGTCACTTTGGCACATAAGAAGGCAAGAACATAAAGCTACAGATATAGGATTTAATGTTAGGGAAAAATTAGTGCACTGACGGTGAAAATTAAGATCTTAGAAAATCATACAGATTTCGAGAAGTGTTGGGATGTTAAAAAAACTAATAATAATAGTACTACAAAGTTGTCCAATGTGGCAGAACCAAAAAGCATAACCTACCTTAACTGCAGAAGAGTGGCAGTTCAATTGTTCGGCGAATTAAGAAAATATTTATATTTTTTTTATGGATTATTAACCAAACTACAAAAGAACACAAGGATCACAAAAAGAGAAATGCTTACTGTCCTGTCAGCCACAGACAGATGAGCACACAAAAATGCTAGAGAAAACTGTGTTCTTAACATGCAAAAGCAGGTCATTGCTATCATAACCTTTCTCATGATCTTGAAAATCATAATTAAAAATCCACCCTCATCGATCCCTATGCTCAAAGTATAGATATTTTCCAAAGTTTTAATAGTCCAAGGAGAGATGGCAAGTGCAACTCAGTTCCAATGTATGGCATAAGTGCATATCAATACTTTTCTGATATGGAGCCAACATTCAAATATAGACCTAACAAGCAAGTGTATCCAATCTGTGTAATTTGTGACCTATCCATGATTCCTTACCGCTAGCACTTGGACTGGAGCCATCTGTTTGAGGTTCTCTGTGTTGCAGTCCACGACTGGCTGCCTTATCGGTAGCCTGCTCAAATTCTAAGGGAGTTTTGCCGTGCTTTCCAGAGTCAAGTGCTCCAAGTAGCTTCTCTACACAGTTAAGCACGTGATCCACTGCATGTTCTAACACAGTTGGCTAAAACAGAAGATAGAGTTGGAAGCCCATCAGTGACAAGTTCCTTAGAATCCCAAAACCAGGATAAAAGAATATTATAAATAAATACTTGCCTCCTGAAATGATCTCAAGGAATCGGTGCTATTGTTCTTCTTAGTACCTCGAAGTTTTGTACTATGTATGTTAACATTTTGAAGAGTCATATGTAGTGCAAGGGCTGTATATGCCAAAATGGGAGATGCGTCCATGTATTCACAAAGCATGCACTGCACAATGCTGACTTCAGAGATGATTTTTAAAGCAAAAAAT
Source organism: Juglans regia (assembly GCF_001411555.2). Classification (NCBI taxonomy): domain Eukaryota; kingdom Viridiplantae; phylum Streptophyta; class Magnoliopsida; order Fagales; family Juglandaceae; genus Juglans; species Juglans regia. The sequence goes on from NC_049907.1 coordinate 736,411, forward strand.
AACGTTTCAAGCATTTGAGCCCCCAATATAGCCTTCCGAGAGTCCTCAGATATTAGCAAGTCCCTGATTTGCCAGGCTATTCCTACGGCAATAGAATAATCCTCCTCAAAATTCAACTGTTGTTTTCCATTGACATTTTTCCATTTGGCTGAAATTTTGCCAAAGCACTTAGATTTCTTCCTTTTTGCAGAGGAAACACAGTTCTTTGGTGCTTCAGTTCCAAATTTTATATGGCAACGATAGGCAGCTTTCTGCAAGCATAGTGTTAGAGCATCAAACATGTCATCAAATCCATCACAAGAAAGGAACAATCTGTGGGCAGACCTCACTTCAGCTTGCCTTTCCACATTGTCTGATATACCACTACAATTAGTAACAAGGTCCGTACATTCCTCGAAAAGCCCAACAGCATCATTTGGAGAAATGGTGGAAACAATGTTGAGTACAGAAGATTGAGCACGTGCAGTAGATGCAGCAGCAAACAAGAACTTCACTTTTTCACCAGCAAGTAGCTCCTTAAGGGCATTTTTGTAACATGGCTCTGTTGCTAGGCTGTTGCAAAGGTAGACAGCAGCAACAAGTAAACCCTCAATCTGATCAGCATTTAGCTTGTCAGGTGACAAAACCAAACTAATGAACACTCTAATGAGTTCCATCAGAGACTTGAGGGATGCCCCTACTGATACAAAATATTCACAAAACCTTGCTCCAGCCATAGGAGACCTCTTAATTAGTGTAACACAGCGAGTGCATGCTTCGCCAACAGGTACTTTTGAGGGGAAGTATGATGGCATAAGTAGTTTTGTGATTTTCTGAGCAACAGGAGGTTGATCATTCACTAGTGTAGATAATAAGACATCCAAGCTTACCACCTACAGAGAAATATGACGAGTAAAATCAACCAACAAAGGCATCAGATAAAACCGGTGCAGTGCAATGTTTGATCTGAGAACACACTATACCTTATTAAACTGGAAATTTCGCATGTCCCTTAAAAGGAGGAGGAGATCTGCTACAGAAACTCGTACCGAAATGACATTATCCAGCATCAGATGCCCCAATCTTGGTAGCAGCACTCTAAGAATTTCATGAGATTGGGGATTGTCGAGCAAGTATATGATACCATTCAATGTGGAAAGCCTAACTTCATTGCATATATCATGTGACGTGTCATCAAAAATCTTGGTAATTATCTTCGTAATGGATGCTGAAGGGATAATTTCCCAATATAAGTGAAGGATGCGGCAAGAACCTTCCACTGCAACTACTCTTACATCTGGACAATCATCCATCAGTAATCTCTCCAACAAAAAGAATTGTTTGTAAAGTAATGTATCTTTCACCTCTTTCGTGGAATCAGGATCTTCAAGAGGAAACATGTCTAGAAGCAAATGCAATGCATTTTGCCGAACATTAGAATTTGCGACCTGTCAAACAGAAACATACAGCCTGGTTAAACACTGCTGCTATCTAATTGATCCAAATCAATCCCCAAAAAGTCGTATATTTAAGGCACAAAGAAAAATCATTTTGTGATATTTAGAGATCCTGAAAAACCAATATCATGATCACATCAAGGTTTTACCAGGTTAGATAATTCACTAGTTAGTGTAATCTGCAACCAGTGAACTTCAATCCAACAGATACTGCCAATTTAAACCAACCCAGAATAGATGGCAATTATAAAAGCATGCTTGATTTTTCTTATTCTTGTTTTTCCCTCTAAGCAAAGTCCCCTATGATGTTCAAGCAAGTAAACTCTTTAGTGGACCTGTATTTTCTCAACCCAAACACAATTGGTGCAAGAATGACATCCAACCATGCACATGGATCCGTGAAAACGTGGTTAACAAAATAATACTTTAAAAGGTCGCTATGGAAAAACAACCTCTGTCGAACTCACTAGAAAATGGATTAATAGCACTTAAAAACGTGAAGCAAATCATCGTACCTAACGTCCAACCAACTGCGATTAATGACAAAAAAATAATATGAAGCTATCATCTATACATTATTATAGGCAATGCAATTTCATCAACACTATCTTCGATGATCACAAACCAGCGAAGAACAGAAAAATTACTTGTAAAGATCGAAATATCACGGGCTCAGCGAGCCGGAAAAGAAGTTTCTCAACCCCCTCCGTGGTCCGCTGGCTGATAAAGCCACCCAAAACCCTCCTAATAGAGGCTGTAAGCTCTCCTGAACTCCCATGTATAGCTCCCTCAATTAAACCCTGCAAAAATCCATTCTCAATCTCATCCTTGAGATCGGGTTCTGCGGCCTTCCAAGCCCGAAACAATATTTCCCCGTATGCCTCCAACATAGATTTCCGCCCAAATGGGATCTGAGACCGAATCATCGCCAGCACTTCCTTCAATAGCTGATTGCTCAGCCCGAACGTAAACGCCACGAAGCGCCGCCCATCATCAGTTTTCAAATACAACGGCGCTATCACACACCGGACCAACAGGAGCTTCAGGTCTTCGATGCTCCCGTCCTCGAAATCGAACAAGGTAAATGCCTCCCGGAGTGCATACACTCTATGCACGTCCACTTTCCTCTTCAAAGTCAGTGACTTGGACAGCAAGAAAGGAAGAGATTGAGAAATCAAAGCCTCTCGTCCCGGAAAATTCTCCTTCCACCACAGCTCGCACAAACTCGCAATTTCCGATAGAAGAACCGAGCCCTCCTCGGATTCGAAAAGTATCAAGTTATCATGCAATGCGCAAGCGACCGGAAACAAATCGGAAGCCAAGAACGCCTTTTTCGGGTGCGAGATGCATAAAACCGCAATATGAGCGAGAATTTCGAGGCCTTGGAGAAGCTTCTGCATCTCATTCCAGAAATCGGATCCATGGCCATGCGAACGGGACTCGACCCGGGTCTTGGAATGGCGCGAAGATCTCCGGAGGCGCTTGGTGGGAGGGGAGCGAGGGGACTTGGGAGGGTTAGGATTTGGGGGGCTTGGGTTTCGACGAAAGTTCCGGAAGGATTGGATAAACTGAGAAATGGAGTGATGAAGAGAGAGGGGGAGAGAGGAAGAGAGATCTGAATTAGGATGAATGGAGTGGATTAGGGTTTTGATAGTAGGTTTTACGGATTTGAGAGACAGTTTAGTGGCGGAGGAGACGAAGTCTTGGGCTGAGGATTGTAGAGAAGTGCGGAGCCGCTTCTCCATTAGAGGGCAGAGGGCGATGTATTTTCTTTCGTATTTGAATTTATTTATTAAAAGGAAGGGGAGAGAGGGAATTGAGAAGGTACCGTTCCATTTGAATTTCGAATTCTCTTGGGCTTTAAGAGTATCGACAGAGTTGGACCGGATAACGAGGCGGGCCTAGTCCACACGATAATAGTTTGAAATTTACATTTCACACTATTTTAAATATGAATTTTATGCTATTGAATATTTATTTTGTTTTATCAATTTTTTTTTAAAAATTTGAATCTCAAATTTCGAATTTTTAAAATTTTCCCTATTTTAATAATTGATACGTCAGCAAGTAATGATATACATTACACTTTCATCATATTTTGATAATACTAAGTGGTATGTGGCACATTCATCACTATTAGATGATAAATAAACATGTAATAAATAATCATTTAATGGTGATAAATGTGTCACATCATACTTAGTAGAATGAAAGTGAGATGGTAGTATGATATATAGAATTTTCCTTTATATAAATAATGTGGAACCATCATTACATACGATAGAATCTATGAATTCTATTTATTTCTTTTCAAAATGTAGAATGTGTTTAAATAAAAAAAATTATAGAAAATAATCTAATCCCAAGTTACATAAATCAATAAATTAGATTTTTTTTAGTCATAAAAGCTCTAACACCACAGAATTCAAGGAGGTTCCACCACAATAATATCTTTTAATTTGGTCCCTCCCATACCATACTTCCTTCCATGCTCTCCAAGATTTCGAGTTTGTCTGCCGAGTTCATCTTTATGTTGATCAAGACAAATGAATTCTCTCGTGACAGAAAAAGCGCACACAGCTTCAGCCGTTTGTTGTGTCCTGGAACTTGACGTGGTCCAACAACAATTCCCAAATGCAACCACGAACTTGCAACTGTTTTTGTAGTCATTAAACTACCATTAAGTATGATCATGATCTTAAGATAGATAGTTCCCCAAAAATTCTTAAGATATTCAATCACTTAATTTTCATGGTTGAAGTTTTACTGCATCCGCATCCATGATCCATTACTTCTGCTAACCCAACATTTATCTTTGTATTTATCAAATGTAGGAGAAGAAAAGAAGTACAAATCCATGGTCTAGCATTGCAGCAAATGGATATGAGATTTTTCATTATTGATCCGGTTGATTAAGCTTCTTCCCTTGGAGATGTTTGGTACCAAAAAATCGATTCAAATATATATATATATATATATATTCCTGCATTTCACCGAGAATTTTGATTGTAGAGAAATACTTTAGCCACAAAGAGATTATACAAAGTAAAATCGCAAAATGTCATGGCTTGATGCAATACGTCAGATTGCAAAGTTATTTTTATTGTAAAGTAGATTTAACGGATCACATAAAGACATAAATTTGTAAATTTATTTGCGTATACTCTCTTTGTGTATGTAACACTTCTATTGATTGCATGCTAAATATCTCAACCAGATGAACCGATGTTTAGAAAGACAGGTATGCAAGGTAACTGCTGTAAACTAAAATACAAGGTTGTACAATGCCAGACTGGATGCCTATAATCCCCAAGAAGTCATGTGGAGGAGTGGAGCCTCTGACACCATTTTGCCATGAATCTCATGCCCCATATTCCCCCTCCCACCCTACCCCAGAACAAGGGTCTCAAACTTCATGATGATAGGGCTGGGTCCTACTACATCAATGAAGGGAGCAAACAGCAGCAGTAACATTTGTTGTTGAAAACAAGGGCATGGAAAACATTAGTTAGCCATTTCAAAAGAGAGAGAAGAAAAAAAGAAAGAGTGGCCACTAATGACATCATCTATGTTTATCAATACGGTGATTCAGGTTATTTTTCTGAAAGTCACAACCTTTAGCATTAAATCGTTTGTTTCAGCACTAAATCCTATTTGATTTCCAATACTCATACTAGGGAGTTTGAGGACCCCAACAACAGTGCAAACCAACAGTAAAAGGCAAGCTCCCCACTAATCAAAAGGAAACCCCAACAATCTAAGAAAATATAATCACATTCACCTTTATATACTTTTCAATGACCCAAATGCAACACAGATGTATCAAATCAAGCAAAAACAATTCCTCATTCCTTATGGCTTTCAGCCTTTTGAAAGACATAGGAAGCATCCCAAGCCCCCCATCGAAAGGTAGGGTGGCAAGCCATTTATGAAAAAATAACTGTCTTCAAAAAAAGAAATACAAAAAATGAAAAAAGTGGGTAAGAAAGTGGTAACATTCAAGAAAGCAAACACTACCAAGAGTCACTATAGACAAGCTGTCTTCAATGGCCTTCTGGCACTCTCTTGGCCTTCACTTCATCCTTAATAGCTTTTGGACATCCAGTCAGCTTCTTACTTCTTACTGTAGGCTAAAGTCATCCCTTTTTATTTATTTACTCTTCTCTTTTCTCTGTCTTCTCGGTTGTCACTTGCTGAAGCTTTTGTTGGGTTTTTAAAATGGAATCCCAATCATCAACTCCAGATTTTATCATGAGATGGTAGAGAACACTCATAACACCTATAAACCAATCTATACTAAGAATCTCTCAGTCAAAAGACCCTATAATGCAATCGGAAAACACAAAATCAAAACTTTGCTAAGAGGATTAAATTCCGCTAACTATGGTCAGCGGCTTCTCTTTGGTGGGCAATTTTGATCACTGTTTGTGAATACAAGACTTCTCTTACTGCCAGCAGCAAGGATGGAAGAAGAATTCTCAGTGGAATCGATAGAGCTTGAATGCATTGATGACAAATTCGGGGAATATACAGACTTGGGTGTCGTAACTTTTCCCATCTCAATGTTCTGCATTATATTATAACAGGAAAATACATGTTCCTGTGTGCGTGCAGCATAAAATAAAAATCAGCTTAAAGAATCAAACATTTTTTGGTTCATTCATTCAAGTTTTGAGATATACATTTTCAACACACAAGATCAACTGCATTATGTGAGAAATTACTGCTAACAAAAAAACTCACCTTTTCTTGAGACCCCCACAAAGATATCACATTGGTCTTGAGCTCCAATGCTTTTTTAGATAATTGACCATCAACTGCTACTAATACTGCAGCTGCAGCTATAACAGATGGCCGATGGTCAATTAAATTGGTCTCTGCAACAAAGAAGTTAACTTGATAAGTAAACATGTTAATTATTCAGAACTCAGTTTGGAGCCAATCTTTAATGCCAGGGAGTACCTTTTGTGATGGCCAGAATAAGTTCCACAGCTCTATAGAACAACCCTTTCGGTCTAGATTCATCACAAAATTTATTGATGAAATAACGCAGATAATGAAAAGGAGTTATTGAACCCAATTTCCATTCCAGACAGCTCAAAATTATTAACTCCACACTCTTCACCGCTCTGTTCTCGAAATTATAACCTCCCACCTTGAAGTCCGATAGCACCGGCACTTTACACTCCTCCATCTTTGCTGCCAAAGTTAAACATGCCACGTATAGTATTTCAATAGCCCAAAGTTTCCCATCCTACATCGACAACAAGAGCACCCAACCATATCATAAATTTGACGAACATGAAAAACCCAGTGGCCAAAAAGATAAAGAATTTGGCTTACCTCAACGACTCGCTTTGAAAGAAACTGATCAAAGTAAGTAATAGCTATGTAAGCCGTATGAGATTTGAAACCAAAGATTGCCCGAGTCTGAATCAAGAAACACAAACTTCAAGAGCCGGTTCAATAACAATTAAAGAAAGCTACAATAAAAAGGGGGGAAAAGAGGGAGCTTTACTGAGAGAAACAAACATTGAAAATCCACGCAATCGCTGCAAGGCGAGCACACTTCAAACAGCTTTTTGTGCTTGAGCAAACACAAGAGGATGGCACCCTGCTTTTGGATCCAAAACCAAAACTCTCTTTCTGAGCCAACTTCTCAATATACTCATCTTCATCCTCCGAAACAAAACATGGTTCTTGGTCAACCCAGTTTTCTGCCTCCTCTTCCTCCTCATTCAACCAAGCTCCGCCTTCTGAGCACAAGAGACCGGAGGGAGAAAACAAAGTGTCGGAGTCCCCCATTCTTGTTCTTTCATCTATATTCAAGAAAATGAAACAGAAACAGGATGTGAGTATATATTTGAAACAATTTACGTGCTAATCCACGTTTATAAAGATTGAGAAAATCTAGAGAGAGAGAGAGAGAGAGAGAGAGAGTTGAGGGTTAGGGGGTGAGGGACAGTAGCGGTTTTAGTGCCGCCAAAATGAGCGGATGAGATATAGTGGGGAGTTAACTAGCGGTTGGAGATATATACAACATACGCTGTGGGTAGATATATACGGACAGGTATTGAGGCATAAATCCCCCAAAATCTCTATCAAATGCTAGGCATTATGCTGAGAGTACTGAGGAGTGGGGATATTGATCAGTCACGTGCCCCACCATTTTGGGGGTTTCTCTAAATTTTGGGACAGTTCTAACTTCTATCTATACACAGTTCAATCTGAATACCCAACCCGAGTTCAACACAAACCGTCCGTATCATCTCTGCTTTGGTCTGATCGGGTCAATCGTAGCACCACAAGATGATCGCTTCACCTTTTGGGTCGGGTCGGCCGGGTTACTCTCCTAAATAATTAGGCACATGCCCTACCATTTTTGTTTTGTTTTTCCCTAAATCACACTTGATTAAAGGGGGCTCATTTGGCTGTAGAGGCTCCTCATTATCATCTACATTTTCTTCCTTTTGTTTTCTTAATAGGGGTCATGGGCTTTCAGTTTAGGAATTGAATCTTATGCAATATCGGTAATTTTCATCCTTAAAAAGGATCTTTGTTTTGTGAGTGTTGTTGTTTTCTTAAATACTTCGTCATAATTCATAACTGCGGTTTATGTTGTTTTACACAGCATGTTAAGCTGAACTTTTTAGTAATATTCCCATATATACCAAATGATTAAAAAATATTTTATACCGCACAGCATTCAAGTGGCAAATATGCCTTGTAATATTATTTCTTCTCTTTTTGCTGATTTGTAATTATCAAGTGTTAATTCTACGCATGTATCTATGGATGCTGTCTGTTAATTTAAGAGAAATGATAGTTATAGTTATGAGTGTGCAAGCGACGTACAATCATTTTAAAAAAATGAATAAATACGAGACCCATTTAAAAAAAAAATTAACTTTTTAATAGTGAATTACACCCTTTTTTAAAATGACTGTACGGTATTTACGCACTCCACGATTATATATAGTATTATTATTTTTATTTTCTCTATGTTACTACATAGTGGAAAATAATATTATAGATTTTATTTTCTCTGTATTATGTTTCTCATTGTTTCTTTTTCTTTGGTAAACTATGGATCAAACGAATTGTAATTAAAAAAGAATTATTCCTAGAAGAACTTAATACTGCATGTACTACTTGACAATTAAGGCAAGCAATTTCTTTTAAAAAAGGGCAGTATTAGAGCCACCGATAGTGACTCACGACATTGCCCGCCGAGAAGACTATTTTTATTTTTATTTTTTCTCTTCTTTTTTTTTTATGTATTTTTTTAATCTCTTTATACATTTTTAAATAAAATTTAAAAAAAAAAAAACACAAGAGGTAGCTGCATTTATTGGGTGCCACTGCCATTGATAAAATTAATTTAAATAAAAAAAGAAAGTATTGGATATTTTTGGTAAGAACAAAGAGGGTGTATGATATATTTATAGAAGGGTTAGGATGAAGGTCCAAATTACTCTCCACATATGAATAGTATACTCTTTAATAATCAACTTTATACTTTCCTGACTTTTTGTTCTTTTTGGCTAAAATATAATTGTAATCACTACGAATCTGTGATGCTTTCTTTTGTGCTCTGCTCACCTTGATTTTTGAGAATAAATGTGTCTTTATTAGCAATTGGGACTCCACTCTCTGCTGGCTCTTCCTTCTACCCACTTGGATTACTTATAAATCTTTTTATTATCATTATTATTATTATTATTATTGGTGGATTAATTACATGGGTGCAATTAAGGATGAGCACAAGAATAAAGCTCTCTTTTTTTATTTAAAAAAAAAAAAAGAGGCAAGGGGTCATGCCCCTTATGTACTTCTTTAAAGGCATACCAAGGCTTAAAAAAAAATGTATAAATTAAACGTAGAAAATTAGAGGACGCAAGATCCAAAAAGTAGACTCTGATTATGATTAGTGAACTGGCATCTTATGTAAATCTTAAGGGTCAGACAAGAACATTACTGATCATCTTCCCAAATAATTATATGGTAAATGCTGCTATACTTCCCTTTTTTTTTTTTTTGAGGTTTTGAACTCCAGATCTCTATTTTGGATACTGGTGATTATGTCAATCAGGCTACAGATCTTTGACTACACTTCCTTGTTAATATTTATAGATTTGTTTTTTTCTTATTCCTTCAATTTTACCATGATACCAACATTAATATTTATTCAATTGATACACACTATTGGACATGTCAACCAAAGCTCAATTTCATGTTTGACAAACTATCCACAATCAATTACATAAATTCATTCCCACCCAAATTGGAACCCTTTCCTGCATACCCATTACTCTAGGCCATACTTGATGCATAAAACTACAGGAAATATTTCAAAAACCAAAAACCAAATTACAAGTTCAAACTCAATTAGAACAAAGTTCGTGTCGAATGCGATCATATCAATACTAATGCACTGGATTCAATCAAAACACTGCGACCGAGCGTATTTATGCGAGTATATATAGTAATTAAAAAAAAAACAGATGCTTGTTTCTTGAAAAATGATCACTACATGTAGAATTGATCTAGATAAAAACAGCCAAAATTTTTGAGTTGATCGGTTTGGATGACTGGGTTTACGGGGGCACACAGGAATAATTTGGATTGTCTTTTAGGGGGGGCAGGAAAAAACTGAATAGAGAAATATTGGTTGTTCATTTCAAAGATGCCAATGGAAAAACCAAAACTATGTTAAGAGGATAATGTCCCACCAGTCTGGCAGATTAAAGGAAATGGAAAGGTATTGATGAAAAGGGGTATATATATATGATAACACACGTGAATATAATATATGAGACTTGGTAGTAAGGGAGAAGAGAGAGAGATCCATCCATCCATCCATCGATGGAGGGAGGGGGTGAGGGAATTAGGAGGAGCGTCTTCACGTGTGAAAGGCTGGACCACTCCAGTCTGTGTTTTTGCAGCATGCAAATAACAAAGAAGATGAAGACGCTCCTCCTCCCTCATCATCTACCCAAAGTTGCCACCCACTCATAATAGAATATCTCTTACAATCATGCATATAGTCTGCAGAGTTTTATAATATTGTTATTGCATTCATCATGTGAGGTGGCAACCTTGGGTCTTGGTGCTGGGGACTGGGACCTTTGACTCTGAAACCTTTTGCAACCCCAAGATGGTCAGCAGCTTAGCTTTGACTGCGTGTGTACTCTACTCTGTATGATGTTTTCTTGCTTACAGATGTAGAGTAGGTGGGGAAAATCATGCTTGATCCAAGACCATGTCCCCTTCTAATCCATGAGCTTGGGAGATTAATCTACCTTATTCCTTTACTGTTTGTCTCACACGATCGAAAGGAGAGTGAGTTAAAATGAGATTAGTTGATTTTATTATTATTTTAGAATTTAAAAAAATAATTTTTTTATTATATTTTATATTAAAATTATACTACCATACTGCTGAAGATTAATTAAAAAAAAAAACAACTTAATTAGTCCCCTTCAATCTTTTCATTCTTCTCTTCTCCTTTTTGTTTTCTAAACGTGACTTTTTTTTTCCCCATTTTCTCTTTCTAGTAGTACATATGGACAATAGAATTTTAAAAATAAGATAAGGTCGGTTGGCGTTTGTAGGTGAGCTTCTTTGAGCAAGATTTCAGAGAGAACAGCGAAGAAGACTGATGGGATGGGCCTCAAAAAGCATTCCTATCTGACATTCTAACCATAGGCTGTGAATTATGCACGTTTGTTGTGTATTGGGCCTTTTAAGTAGTCCGACATGGGTCAATCCGAACAACCTCAGCTCCATTACTGTTCTTTGTTCAGGTTGTCTTTTGACTTCAAAGTTCGAGGCCACGATCATTACTCGCTAAACCTTGTACATTTACATGATTTCTTGCGTTTTCAAGAAAAGCTTGCAGCACGAGTTTGTGAGAAAGAAGCAAAGCGCATTTGCTGTTTCATCTATGAACTAAGTGAGCTTTATTGATAGTTGTTGGCCCAAGGTTTGAAGTCCATACCACCTCAATCGTGTGCAATTTGGGTTGCAATAAGTATCGGGCCGTTTCAGTATCTGCTGGCCCATGTTAACTCCCAGGCCCTTGGCCTTAGCCAATTAATCCCCCCATATATTATAGCGTTTTAAGTGAACGCGCATTCTATGAATAGTAATGAATAATTTTGTAAATAATAGTAAAAATGATTTGAATTAAGATATTATATTAGATTTTAAAAAATAAGAGAAAAAATTTGAATAAAAAATATCATAAAATTAAAATATTATTAGAACATAATTTTTAATATTATTTTTGTTTTGAAAAAATTATATTATTTTTTGAATTTTGTTTTGAAATTTGAAAATGTTATAAAGATTATGTAATGATTAAATAAAAAATTTGAAGATTTGAAATTGAAAAATATTTATGTTTAAACGATATTTGAAAAGGAAATTCTGAAAAATTCTAAGATGAGATGAGATGTACGTTCGTGTTCCTAAGCAAGCCTAAATTCATATCTATGGTTTGTATTCGAAGGTACTCATGAACTTGTAAAAAATCCACACTCATTATTGACCTTTTATATAGATTTTGTTTTTTTAGATAAATGAGAGTCGCAATCGTGGGTGCACAAGTGTCGTGTAATCAGTATACGAGATTTACATGAAAATAAAATTAATTTTTTAATAATAGACTTCATTTTTTTCAAAATGATTACGTGATATTTACGCACTCTACAATTATAATATAACATTACTCTTTTTTTATCGCCTTTTATAATATTATATGCTTCTCCTTATTGAAGATTCATTCATTGAACATGCATGCATGCAATTTATTAATCTCAACCAACATTCCATCTCGTATTTTTAATGGACCAACCGCTGGCGCTACCATCCATCCATCAAATATATATATATATATATATATGTATGATAAATGTAAAAATATGTGGGGGGTGGGGATCGGAGATTTGATTATTGTCGAATGCACGTGACTAGTATATATAACAATCCAGTAGTAGTGCCAGCAAAAAACAGTTGTATGTGTAGTACTATAATCTTTTTTAATTTCCAAGTTGTAGCAAAAATCAGAACATGGAGAGGAAGAGAAATTGGATTAGATGATCAGTAAATTGCATGCCTTATACTATAATCTAAATTAAGTAATAATATCTGAATTCATCATTTTCTTTTCTGTTTATTGACCCTCTGAAGAAGTAGTAATTGACGGCAGATAAGAACGTACGGCGGTGTTCTGACGTGTACATGCATCAGCAATGGCAAAACCATGCACGTTTGATTTTGTTTTATTCATTTTTCTAGTGATATGACGGCTTTTTTTATTATTTGTTTGTCTGTTGAAAAAATAGACACGTTCTTCTTTCTTGCATACCGACGTTGGTGAAAGAAACTGAAGACCGACAGATAGGCAATCTGAAACTGAAAGACAGTTTTATAGGTTCAGTTTTATGTGAAGAATTCTGGTGCGAAGTTTCGCCTCCAGACACAGAGAGAGAGAGAGAGAGAGCTCTTAAACCAAACATCCTCAGAGATTATATATTTTATGAAAATAGTTGCTCCCTGTTTCTCTCTTTCGGAGTTTTCTCTCTGGGAATTATCGTATTACCCCAATTTTCTTTCTGTCTTTGACGATAAGGTACCTGGTTTTATCATTTGCGTTAGTTTTGTTAAGAGAATAGAGCCTTTTGCAAGGGAGCCGACGTTTTGAGGGATCCGAGGAGGCCAATTGCGTTGTCGATCGATACATTTCGATAAGAACAGGGTTGAAATTAAGGATTCGTGGAAACGACAGGCAGAGTATTGATATTATAAGGTTTGTGATCTCTCTCTCTAGTCATGTCAACTCAATGAATCTTTTTCTTTCATATTCTGATATTTTCTTTGGAGGAATTGGGTCGGATCGCTCGTTGTACATGTTATTTTGATCCTAGTCTCAAACTGAGGTCAGTTTTGATACAGCAACATTTTGGAATAGTTTGGATTTATAGATAGATTGAGATGGTTTGTGAATAATAGAATAAAAATTAAATTATTTATTATATTTTATGTAAAAATTTAAAAAAATTATTTTAAAATTTGAAAAAATTGAATTGTTTATTATATTTTGTGTAGAAATTTTAAAAAAATTATAATGATGAGATTAGATGAATTGAGGTGGGTTAAAATGGATTATGAATACAAACGAAATCAAATCTCATCGTTATAATTTTTTTAAATTTTTATATAAAATATAATAAATAATTAGATTTTTTAAAATTTAAAATTAATAATAACATTATTAAAAAATAATATTTTAATAATATAAAAGTATACGATTTTATTTGATATGAAAACGAGACTTGGATGAAGTAAAAAACGTTTTTAATAAAAACCAGAAAAAGAAAAAAATTGAGAAATTTTCTAACCGTTCATTTCGACTTTGTGTTGCAATCAAGCATTAAATTGGAAATGGGTCCCCAACCTGCTTTATTATGTTGTTAACAGCTGTGAAAATGACTATTTTAGGATCTTTACATTGGCAGCTTCACCTATTCTTCTGCTTGCGTCATTCAATTTTGGCTGCATTAGTTTGACAAGTTGACAAAAAAAAATCCTACTTCCTGAAGTACTGATCTATATATACCTTCAACACTGAGTTGTTACTCATATTATATGAGCTGCATATCAGCATATGCTTCTCGGATCGATCCACATAAAGACCAGGACCCTTGTGGTCTAATTACATTGCAGTATAAATCAACTGCAAGTTACCGCAAGAGCTTAGCTTTTGGTGTTTAAAACTCTTTAGGATCATAATTTTGATCTTTAGGTAGTATTACTTTCATGCTGTTGGCCTTTGATTGTACCATTTCCGCTGCACATCTGCATATATTGCTGCTCTCTTTCATGGCTTCTGGTTTCCAGATAGTGAATCTACATATAGCCCTCTGATGGTGAATCTTAATTACATACCTTTGAACAAAATCAACATTTGGATTATGTTTTCATTTAGACCTGCAATTGAATGCTTATGATTTGATGCATACCCAGCTAATTCCACCCCAACGAAGATACAGTTTGGTTTGATTATGTTAGACTAAATCTGCCAGAGGACAAAAGTGACACATTTACAATTTTGTAGGAAATATATAAAAAAGGCTACCATGTATGTCATTTTGGAGAATGAGAAACTGATTTTATCGCTGACTAATATCTGCAGAGGCGATCTTGGAATTTAATGGGAAAGGTGGACAGCATCAGTGAAGGATCTCCCGTAGTTTCAGAGAAAAGTGTTCCAGTAGCACCTCCATTGCCTAGTCCAGCAACAACCATTTATTGTCATAAGGGATTAGCGAGGAATGGATCAAAGTTAAGAGGATACAGCCGTGTCTCTACAGCAACAAAAGATTTGTGGGAGCGCCTGTTTGATGAAGGTTATCGAGCTGATGTTACCATCAATAATGACGATGGTGGCACCATCTATGCGCATGCTAGCATCCTTGTAAGTTAATTTATCCAGTACTATGAATTGATTCCTGAATTTCTTTCTTGAAGGATGCTAGCATCCTTTAGTTTGTCAATTGAGGTCGACTTATAAAAGGCTGTTTTTGTATGGTTAGTCATGATTCTGCTAGAGGGATCAGATAATATAGCATAAATTTGTGATTAGATATGTAAAAATGAATTGAGAAAACATGTTCTGTAGAATTGAACTGCCCGTTTCAGATGATAAAAACTAGTAGTTATTTTGCTGACAGGGCATGGCTTCACCTGTGATGAAAGGCATGTTAAAGAAATTGAAAGGCCAAGGTAGGCAGCGATCAATTGCAATCCGGGGCGTTCCACATGATGCAGTTCGAGTTTTCATTAGATTCTTGTACTCTTCCTGGTAACCATTTTCCCCTCATCAGTTCTTACTATTTGCTGGATTTGACAAAAGAATCTTGACGCAGGTCAATTTAGAATTTAGAACCGGACCATGGAGTCTTTATATTTAATGTACAATGGAAAATGTTCCAGATCTATCCTATTTTTTTCTAGTGATTATTTCAATCTCTATAAACCATAGTCCATGTTATAAGACTATTTTTATTTTTTTTAAGAGAATGTTAAAGCAATGATCAGTGTAAATGGTGTGAGAAAATCTATTACAAATTACATCTTTTAAAATTTTCAACTGTTAGTAGTGAAGATTAGAACTTTTTAAGTAGAGGATTATTCAAACACCCCTTCAATTTTGTGGTCGTTTTCATATGCAGTTATGAGAAAGAAGAAATGGAGGAATTTGTCTTGCATTTGTTGGTGCTGTCACATACATTCGTGGTTCCTCAGTTGAAGCAAGAGTGTGTGCTACAACTAGAGCAGGGATTACTTACCATAGAGAATGTTGTTGACATCTTTCAACTTGCATTACTGTGTGATGCCCCTCGGCTTAGCTTCATATGTCACCGTATGATTCTGAGGAACTTTACAGCTGTTTCTGCTACTGAGGGATGGGAAGCGATGAAGCAAAGCCACCCCATGCTAGAAAAGGAACTTTTGGGGTCTCTAATTTATGAAGAAAATGTAATCTTTAATTGTCCTTTTCTTGTCCTTTTTCCTCTTCTGTTTCTTATCCTCATACTGCAACTCGTGAGAATCCCATGATCTACTATGTATTTTTAGGTAATGGTTTAGAATTATCTGCAGATGCAAAAGGAGAGGATCAGAAAATTAAATGAGAGAAAGATTTATTTGCAATTATATGAGGCAATGGAGGCTTTAGTTCATATATGCAGAGACGGTTGTCTGACAATTGGGCCACATGATAAGGATTTTAAAGCAAACCAGGCGCCTTGTCATTATGCAGCCTGTAAGGGACTGGAAATGCTGGTCCGCCATTTTGCTGGTTGCAAGTTGAGAGTCCCTGGTGGCTGCGTTCATTGCAAAAGAATGTGGCAGCTATTGGAGTTGCACTCGAGGCTTTGTACCAATTCTGATGTTTGTCGGGTGCCTTTGTGCAGGTGAACCATACCATTCTCTCTCCTCTTGCTTTTTTCCTTTTCAGTTTCATATCATAGTTTCTTGCACCTAAATGCATCCAAAACATCTGGCTAACTTGGGAAAATACCGTCTTTTCAGGAACTTTAAAGAAAGAATCAGGAGACAGAGCAAGAAGGACGAGATTAAGTGGAGAATATTGGTGAAAAAAATATTGAGAACGGTACCCATTGTTGGAGCACCATTCTTTTCATGGGAAATTGTCAGCTCTTCATGAAAACAGAGTTTCCTTCTCCTAGAATAAGCTTTTTGAACTTTAAACTAGTTGTAATTGTATGTTTGTAGAGAAAATATTACCCCCCCAAGTCGGGGGTGTGTGCGTGTCTTTGTATCTCAGTGTGAAATTATAAAGCAGAATCACTTTCCTCCAAATATCCCCATCTTTGTCATTCCCAATGAAATACAGACTCATGACCCTGAAGTCAAGTTTGTTCGTGAGCCTAATAGACAGAAAATTCTTTTGGCTAACCTGTCATTTTCATGAATCAGATGTGTTATAGTCTTAAATTAAACCAAAACTTCATGATACAACCAAAATACATAAAAGCTTCATCCTTTGTAAAATATTATATTATGTAACAAATACATAAGAGTGAACTTAATGTTAAATGAGTTTTACTATCCATTATCTTCACACATCACACTTTTTTTTTAATTTTTTTTTTGTTTTATTCTTCTTAAATTAATTGAATTATTCTACTCATCATCCATATATTACACATTTGCTAAGAGAAAAAAAAAAGTATTGTGTTTGGTATGTAAAAATGATGAATAGAATTTTTCATGTTAAAACCAAAACTTCTAATTAATATGAAAGGTTTCATAAAAGCCAAAACATGAAAAGAGCTCTAAGGTGTAGTTTGTATAGTGAGATAAAATGAGATGGTTTTAAATGAAAATTAAAAATTAAATAAAATATTATTATTTTTTTTAAATTTAAAAAAGTTAAAATTTTTATTATATTTTATATAAAAATTTAAAATAATTATAATAATAAAATAAAATAAAATAAAATAAGATAAGATAAAATAAAATATTCTTACTATACAAACAGTGCTAATACAGTCATATGCAACTCACAAAGGCTGTTTGTTGGAATTGGAGTTAAATGATTTGACATTTTGCTTAATTTGAGGCATTGTCAAGGCTGATTTAACAAACAAGTGGCTATCTATTTTGACAAAATCAGAAATCATTGTCCATCAAATAAAAAAACCGAGAAACAGACAGACATTGCACAGGATATCCCATTAGATACATCTAATACATCCACTTGTTGCTAAAAACTGTCTAGCAAACTACAACAACAATCATCCAAAACAAATAAATAAATAAAAAAATACGTTTTTAAAATTTAAGCTTTTATTTTTTATTAAATCACGAGCTCTCCATTTGATAAAAGCACCACCAGCCACTTCTTCCTTTAAGAGATGAAAGACTGCAGGCGTCATAGATGGAGATTTCATGTTCTTTTGGTACGTTTTTGTATGGTAGGACCCTTAGTACCTTGTGGTTTCGAACCTATATTTGACTATAATCACAGTGAAGAAAATGGCGATTACTTCTTCGCAATAGTCCTTCCATGTAGCCTACCTCGCCATAAGATCAAAACTTCTTTGCGACGTTTTCTCACCCTCCTTTCAAGTATGGCATAAGGAATCCGCAACAATGTCTCATCATTTTCGTTGTGTGAGGTAGGCGTAGTTGGTAAGCAATTGAGATCTGAAATGTACAAAAAAAAAAAAGGAATGCTAGCTTGGTATGCAAATTGCCACATAGTAAAGTATAGGTTATAGTATGTTGGTACCAATACCATATCGTGAGTGAGGTGCTAGTAAATTGTAATCACTTGGTGGGTCATTAAAAGAACTGCTGAAAAAACTGCAACTTATTATTAATAACTTATCAAATAAATGCAGATCAAGGCATCATAGGTAAAACAACAAAACATCTGATCTCTTGAAAATGTGTGGGAATCTGATCTAAAAAAAGGGAACCTATCTTAACTATAAAATATGCTTTGGATCGACGAAAAAATGTCTGTTTTTCCCTTTTTTCATTTAGAAATTACTCAGCTGGCCGTGCACTTCGGTGAAGGGAATACACTACATCCTTGTCTTTTGATTTCCCTTTTTCCTTCCAATTGGATGAACCGCTCACTCATTTTGCTCTTCTATCATAGTAGTACAAATAATCGATGTCCAAGATTTGACTGTATGCATCTGTGATCACAACAGAACACAGTTCTTCTTCTGGAAGCCTTGTCTTGTTAATTATTGAATGTTGCCTCTATGTGTGGACTGGGATTTTTATGACTGACAAACTCCTTCTGAAGTGCTTTCACATCTCCATCATTCTACTCCTCTGATATGAGTCTATAACAAAGGAAGTATCTACTTATGTGATTGTCTCTCTAAGAGGTTCATTATGTCATATTAACAGGATCTCAAGGAGACGAGCTTTCTTCATCCGAGCTTCTGTCATGATTCACATTATACCTATTGAGAACTGGTAGTGAAGCAGTTGCAGATATCCGAAAGGATCGGGCGGAACCCAACATTGTTCTATCCTGCATCATCCCGACTTCCTTGCACACTTGATCCAGTATGCCAAGAAAATCTCTTACAATCATGAAAATTCTGAATGGATGAGCTTCTTCCTTTGCAGCATTCCCATGGAAATATTCTGTGACCTCTTTTACAATATGCAATGCCCTTTTTTCATCAGCCTTGATTCTAGCAATTTCCTCTTCTGCCTCTTTCAGAAATAGTTTCATTGAGTTGAAGAATCTCCCTTGCATATCTGGCTTCTCACATTGCAAAACCAATCTGACTTTGTCAAGTCCCATTTCAAGCTTAGAGAGATAGCTGCTCAAAACATCTGAGTCCATTCCTGCTGCTTTCTTGACATTGCTGAGGTCTCTGCTTAACCCAGACACAACCTGCAGCCCTTGTTTCTTGAAATTATCTTCTATTTTTAAATGCATTTTGTTTTGGACATTCTCATTTGTTGAATCAGTGCTGGTACCTTCTGATCTGATAATCTCTTGGACCACAAAGTGGAGCAATGTGGTCTTCCCATCTGTTCCCTTTATATCTGCAAGTTTTAAGAGTGTGTCGAGTTTAAAAGCTTTGGCATCTCCACGATTGGTTCCAACATTCATTCGGTTTCCAGTCCTGAGAACAGCTTCAAGGAGTTTGAAGAACAATCGACTGTTCTTCAATTCTTCACTCGCTGCCTGACAGATGATAATTCTAGGAGTGTGAGCTTCTATGAGTCAAAATTGATGACATTAATAGATTAAATAACACAGAATTGAACCTTGTTAATAACTAACTTTCGGCCAAAATACCTCAAGGGTTTGAAAAGACTTTCTCAGGTATGTAACTTCTGTATCAAAGTTAGCTCTGTACAGCATGGCTTCAACTCTTTTGAACGCAAATGGGATATCCAAAACTGCCTTGAGAAATCGCTCCGCAGACCCTAGTTTTGAGATGTCACCACGATAGTCTCGAAGTTTTATCTCTTCCTCCTTAGTTGGAGCCATCTTTACCAGTGTTTCCAAAAGCTCAGCACCCAAGCCTTCGGGATTACCTGTTGCAGGCAAACACAATGCATGTGATGCAGCATTAGGAAATGCAGGAACTATGGAAGGTTGGATGAAGAGGCAAAGACATTAGTAAACATTTGGAGAAATCGGCTTTTGTCTCTTTCTTCCATTCTTCAGACACACTAGTAGCGGAATGGAATTGCAAAATATAAGTTTTCAAGGTTAAAGCCAAATGCCAATGTATTAGCAAATATGTTTTCATTACATCAGTTTCTACTGGTTTTTAGGTGACGTTTGTGAATGTATCATTTGAAAAAAGGAAGAAAAAATAATAAAAGATTAGAACATTTGGAAACAACCAGCGGTATATGTTATATCAGTTATGGGGAGTACTTAAATGGTTAGCTTGGTGAACCCGATTGAATAGAAGTAAGGCTTAGCATGGATGGTAAGGGGGCAAACAATAGATAGACAGAGCTATGCTGATTTGGCATAAGCTACATAATTATAGTCTTAACAGAAGATCTCATTGTGTAAAACGTGGGATGCTCCTTGTGAAATTAACTTTTCTGAATATAAGATCTTACATTGGTGTGTATTTTCTGTTGATTATATATGTTCTTGTGCAATGTTGTATGTGAAACGAACTGAATTTCGCAGCATTTATACACATTTTCTGATGATCTTGTTCTCCAATATACCGTAAATATGTGAACAGTGTGGTTTCCGTGTATTGTCAAGTGCAGGAAATGCTTTCACTAACAAAGTAGTTGCAATTTGAGAGCAACCATCATTGCTTCATGTAACTTTGTAAGCAGTAATATATGTGGAGAGTTTTTAATATGGATCCCTTTTTGCAATGGTTCTTGTGAATTTCTAAAAAGGCCATTGAGCTGCACTATCTGTAAAAGAGGTTTTATGAAAATTATCTCCCTTTAAGCAAAATTCATATGGTAAATTCCCACTTTACTTTTCAGATACATTCAAAGTGTCACTTAAGGCTGTGTTTGGGTAGTGGAGTGATATTCAATATTTTATCATTATTTTTCACCTACTTTTCACTACTATTCAATATTTTATTATTACTTTTTCACCACTTTACTACTATTCACAGACCATCTGAGATCATCTCACTACCCAAACGTAGCTTAGTTGTTGCTTGGCCACTCTTATAAAAAAATAATAATAAAAGAAAAATATGTTGCTTGGCCACTATGTTTGATTGGATTTCTTTAGACTCTGGAAGTGATTGTGGTTAATGTTTGGTGTTTAAGTGTCAATGCAAACATGAATGAAGGCTTTAGAACCCGGGTTCTTACATAACTTTTTCCTAAATCAAAGGGATCAAGAAATTGACGTAGAGAAAGTGAAAAGTAACAAAGCACTGTGGGTCAGGCTTTATCTACAGAGATAAAGAATAATCCATCTAGAGTATTATTGGTTGTAGCATGCCCAACACAATGATCTAGTATTTATAAATACCCAAAATCTTAAGTACCCATTCATAATTTCAGAAACAATTTATATTCTTTTGGTCTGAATTGGTTGCTTTTGGAAAATATTCATTTTACAAAGCAGTGTGGTCATATTGATGAGGATTTCACATGATTAATTGAAATCAAACATAATGATGTAAGTGGCACGTTACAACTGTTTCAACTATCATTTCATTTTGTAATCATGGTGACTTTTCACCTAAGTCCCTCAACTCTTATATTTGTTTTGATATCTTCCACCTTCTCCCCTTTTGTCCATAAGTCAAGATCCAATTAAGTCCCTGCTACCTCAAGAAAATTATATACACAGCACATTATGTAACTTGGACAATTCTTCTAAGCATTGCAAAGTATATTGCAAGTTCAACCAATAAAAATGTAAATCGGAAGTATCTATCAGCATTCACACCACGATGCAGGGAAATTTATTACTCTACCTTATCGTTAGCTATTCTACCATATCTATTGCTCTATCAACTAAGTAGGATACGAAATTTAATCGCTGATCGGACATGCGAAAGTAGAAAAAGAGATTACTCACCATCTAAAAGAGCTTCGGACACCTCGTCCCGCGTCACATTCAGTGCTCTTAATAGTATAGCGATGTTCTGGGACTTCTTTGGGTCTAACACCCTGTTTTCCCGTTCAACAGGAGGGAGAACCGACTTTCTAGTAGGCTCCTTTGGAACCGAATTCGCAGAATTGCAGCCGAAAAGAGATTCCATCATGTCCTCATTCAATCTGTAAAGCAAATGAAGCATTGCCAATATCAGAAGAACGTTATACTTCATCAAATAACTTCAGTTCAGCATTTTGGAATAAATAAACTCAAACCCTTACTGCTGCCACTTACTGAAAGGAGCTTGATTTGAGCTGGTCCCACACCGTGGCTCGTTCTGAGGTTGCCCGAACTTTGTCCCAATGCAGGGGCTTCAACTTCGGTTTTGCTCCTTCCTTGTCATCATCCCAATGAAGCTGCCTCTCACAAGAGCTCCTCTCACTCTCACTCTCACTTATTCGTTGAGTTGCTGTCGTTTTTGTTATCCCATTCTCAGAAGAAGAAGTGGCTTTGGGGCTTGAAGTCCAGGATAGCGACTTCCTTGATACTTGAGGAGGAGTTGGCGTTGATAGCGGAGGCCGAGGCGGGGGCGGTGGCGGGGGCGGGGGCGGAACTGTAGTTACGGAAACTTGCTTGGATGGGATGCTTATCGACTGAAGTCGCGCCATGTTTGGTGGTGGCGGTGGTGACGAAAACTTTGGTCTTACGGGAGGATATGGAATTGCTTCTTGGGTCTCCACCACTTGAGCCTGTAGTGGCGAAGATGGAGGCTGAGGCGGGGGCGGTGGCGGGGGCGGGGGCTGAGCCTGCTTAATTAATGACGGTATCATGACCGGGGATGAAGACGAGAACCGGGATTTAGGGGAAGTTCTTTTGGAATGGGGAATGACGGGAATAGCCTGGATCGATCCGCCATTGTTGTCGTTATAAGGCGTATAGCTTAGAGTACGGGAACTCGGCGTATAGTAGCTAGTCTCTTCGTAACTGATCGAGGAGCAGTTGGGCGAATGAAACGCCATGTCGTGGCTTTCATCGTCGGACGAGGACCTGGCTGACGGGGAATTCACCTCGGTAGGCTTGGGTAAAGGCGGCAACGGCTGCAACTCGGGACTTGGGCGATACCGATCCGATCTTTTAATCGAATTGAGCTTGTGATAAGGGGACCTGTTACTGTTTGCTCCCACTCCATTGGCTCCGCTGGCCTCCGTGATGGAACTCCGGCTCGGTTCCACGTTTCCAATGTAAAGGAATTCCAACGGGGGGACTCGGTTTTCGCCCGTGAACCTCTCAGAACTGCGTCCTCCTACGAGTTTTATGGAAGAGTCGCCGGGGTGTTTAGCACGGTGCCGGTAGAGGAAGAATGCAAGCGCGGAGAGCATTCCCAGAGTGACAATCCCGACGGAGATTGCAATCGCGACGGTTTTGGTTTGCTTCGCAGGCTGCGTTGCCACCGGGATTGGCATGGAGTTGCCATTGGAAGACGAGACAGGTGGCGGTTGAATCTGATCCGGGGGAGACCCGCCTTCGTGGAAGAAAGGGTACTCGGAGCTCGGGTCCGATAATGGTGGTGGTGGTGGTGGTGGAGGAGGCGGATTAGACTCAGGTGGGGGGGCCGACCCTACGGGGAACAATGGTTGGTGAAGAATTCTTCGGTGAGTTAGAGTGTGAAGAAGAGTACTGGTAGAATTTAGAGTAGCAGCAAACCCGTTGGAGATAACAGCGAAAGACAGAAGAATAAAAAAGAAGCCCAAAGGATGATGAGTTGCTTTCATGGCGAATTTTTCTCGGTCTCTCTAAATAATTTCTTTTCTTTCTCCCAATTCATCTCTGGTTATCGTCTCGCAAATCTTGTGTTTGGTGAGCCTGCGTGTGGGAGAGAATGAGAGAGAAAAAGAGAGGAGAAGGTTCTTTTTCTGGGCTGTAAAGATCTGGGTTGCCCACGGAGCTGACGACAGCAAATAGCAGCATCTTTTATTTTCTCATTTATTTATTTATCTAACAATGCCAATAATTTTAAAATTAAAAATATATAATTATCAATTTTGTTATATGATAGGATATATATATATTTTTTTGGAGCCATATGATAGGATATTATATTAAATGATGAATATTTTTCACTAGTTTATAATAAACGGCTATAAATGACACGTGGTAGAGAGAATCACCTTTGCTGTGCGTTTCGTATTTTATTAAAAAAAAAAAAGAGAAACGGAAGATGACGGTGATATTAAGGAACATGTTAGCTCACTTTGGTGTCCTCCCACCTCGGTTAGGAATATATATATATTTATATATAATAAATAAATAATATATATATATATAAATATAGTTTATGGAATTTTACTTTCCTTTACGGGGAGGCCGAGGCGGAGGGGGAAAGCAAAGCACATATTCCATCTCCACTAAGTTAAGTTTTTCATCTTACTCCTTACTTTTTAATAATTATATTTGGGTCCCTCCTCCGCCCCGTTTCATATATTTTTCCAATTTTATATTATTCTAATTAATCAAAAACATTTTATATATATGTAAAATATATAAAAATATATATATATTATTTTTAATTTTTAGCACTGCTGTGAATTTGACTAAAAATTATTTGTTTGTTTAATCTGAACACATCGTGCACAAAGAGAGGGAAAATTAAAAATTAAATTAAAGTTTTTTGGGCCAATGAGGGGGGTTTGGGTTAAAGGTCAAAGGTGGAAATTGGGGGGCGAAAAGTTTGGGATGGGCTAAGTTAACGTTTTATGCTTTTGTGCTTTCCTTGTTAGAATAGATTGGTCCACCGACCGACCCCAGTCTACTTGTAGGGGAAGGAAGGGGACATGCACACGTCCAATTGCACTTAACTTTTTTTCCTTTTTCTCTTTTATTTTTTTTTCACCGCCACGAACTTAAAGACAATGCTATCCTTTTATAACTTTCTCGTTTTTATTTTTTTTTATTTTTTTGGTTAATAAGATGATTTGAGATAAAAATTAAAAATTAAAAAAATATTATTATAAAATATTATTTTTATTTTAAAATTTTAAAAAATTAAATTATTTATTTTATTATTTAAAAATTAAAAAAAATTATAATGATTAGATAAAACGAGATGAGATAAAAATAATTATGAAAACAATTTGGCAAGCCATTTACCTCATCTATAATTTTGTAGGAACATCGATCATTGACAAGATAGAAGAAACGTATTAAGGATTGCATCAGTCGAGTGTAATTATAATTATGTTTAGGTATGGAGTATTAATCTCCTATCTAACCTTTATCTTTTTTTTTTATTATTAATTATTAAACAAATTGAGTTAACTATAGGCTTTATAGCCTATAGATATTTAAGGTAAGCTTTGGCAATAGACCATCAAAAGTAACTACCACCTGGGTCTTACATAGGAAGAATCTATTATCTACAATGATTTATTTTTGTTCACAAGAGAAATTAATTATTAAAAAAAAAATACAAACTGGATTAGTATAAAATTGCTTTCAATTCAAGAATTTTATGAAATTTCATCACCAAAATCTCTCAAATTTGAACACATGATTACTTTACCAATTCAACAAATTGATCATTAAAAAAAAGTAGAATTCAAATAAATATGCACTACAAAGAGAAATGCTTATTTGTCATCAATCATTTATTAAATACGAAAATGAAACCATTTTCTTCATCGCAATTAAATAACTCATAATTTTTTTTCTTGTAGAGGTGAAATGGGCCACTAGGCTTCGTTTGTTTTCAGAAAATATTTCATCTCATCTTATCTAATTATTACAATTTTTTTAATTTCTAATATAAAATAAAATAAACAATTCAATTTTTTCAAATCTCAAAACAAAATTAATATTAAAAAATATATTTTAACAATATTTTATTCAATATTTTAACTTTAATCTCAACTCATCTCATCTCAATCTCATTTGTGAAAACAAACGAGGCCTAATTAGACTCCACAATAGCTAGGTAACGTCTTAGAATGTAAAGGAGGCATAGTAACTTTATAATTAACCCAATAGATTAAGGTTAAGATTAAAAAAATATTGATTTACCTGTTCAAGTTCTTACTTAGCTCCTATTGACCGACAACTTTCCAAGACTGTAGATTTGAAGACCTTATGGCTAGTACAGCTTCATGAGCTTGTTGATAATTGGTCCAAATTATTTGGTGGTTGTTATATTTATATCAAAGGAGACCATGTTGAAACCTTCAAATCATAAAAAAGTGCCTCATTTTATCAAAGTATCGCATCATAGTCTTTGTCAATACACAACATTGCCAAGGAAAGCAGCACTTAATAATTAAATTATTAAAGCTGGAATGTACTAAGGGTACGCTAGCTAAGCAATATTATTTTAATTTGGACTTTCTTGCTGCATGGTTGGGATCTTACTATCCATCTTACAATCCAAATGAATATGACAAACTTCCCTACTATTGGTTGAATGGAAATATATATATATAAATAGTGTTATATGTACTTACAGTTTTACTTATATTTTTACTTACAACACTGATCATTTTGTTAGTTTTTTTTTTAAATTCAAATTTTGAATTTTAAATTTTATGATTTTCAACGTATCAATAACTGACACGTGAAGAAATAAATTTTTTGTAAGCTTTTTTTAAGTACATTTAGCATTTATATATATATATATATATTAAGTAAAATATATAATATTTCAATTAATCAAGTGACTTGATCGGCATCTCTATGATCTCTTTGATTCAACTTTAATAAATCGTGCTAAATAACTACAATGAATATTGTGCATGTACTGTAGTACTTTTTGGGCATGTTCTTTAGTTTTAACGTCATTGCACTACTCTTTTGATGTCTTGGTATGGGAATATTAACAATTTCCGGAGTTATAAACATCAATTTCTGTTCCATGAATGCCTCACAAGTAATTCTCAAGGAAAAATAATGCGTATTTTAATCACAATTTTCAGTTTTCTTCCCCCGAAATCAAAGTTTGGACTAAATCATAATGATTAATGCTTGATTCTTGCTGCAAGAATCATCATCTCAAGCGAACTTTGGATCACAAAAGGAAGAACCAGCACTACTCCAACAACTTATCGAGCTACAGTACTGCGGCGCCCTTATGCCATGTTTTGCTAGCTGTACATGATGCAATCTCTAATCTCAATGCAGCAAGTCAAGCATCTAACTTTGCTTTATAGCCTTGCAATCAAACCAGACTAGGGTAAAGGACGCATAGGGAAAAAGAAAATTTCAAAGATAAAAATAAAAGAGCTTATACATACTGTATAAAAATAAATTTATAAACTGGAATAGTTTCATGTATATAATTATACGTTATATTTATTTTATAATAAAATTATATTTATAATTTAACATATCACGTCAAATATATCACGATAATTTATAAATTTATTTGCATGCAGCTCTAATTATATGTATATGCATGGCCAGTTATTGTTGTAGTATTTATATACTTTTCGGGCAAGAGAGATTGGAACAGTGAGCCTTGCGATTTGTTTAGTGTTGCTTGTTTTATGCATGGGAAGTGCATGCTGGCAATTAACGGGGATACGTACGTCAAGGTCATCAGACAAGCCAAAACATCAAGGCAAATGCTCCATCGGCATCCACTAGGTGATTGGATTACCCAGAATGTGAGATACCTTATTAAATTTTTAGTAACTACTAAGTCCCAATTCTCATACCATTTTCGGCTCCAAGAATCTATGGGAGGAATGATTTGAGATAGAGAGAGAGACCGTAAGCTATGCCATGCCAATGCAAGGTCATTCTTGCATGTTGGACTTGTTTGTGTGGAGCTTGCGTTTGCATGTGTGTGGCCTGGTTTGATGATTCGATTTGATAAGGATTTGTTACGATTTTTAGGTGAATTTTCGATGAGGTTTGAACCATAGAGCACAAGCTTGGTTCGATAACTTGTTTTTTCTCCTAATCCGACTCAGCCCGTCAATTAGGGTTTATTAATCTGACCTGACTGAATATGCTTATTAGGTTTTTTATATATTATATTAAATCCTTGTACAGCCGCCACACTTTATTCTTAATTTTCTTTTAATAAGATCTTCTGTAGTTTAATCACGTTATAACTAAACCACATAAATCGTGTGTCATGTGTAATTAATTCCACTTTTTATTTTACTTTTTCTCTCATCGTTGGTATCAATTTTAACATGCTAAACTAACTTAAATCTAATTACATACATTGAAGGAAAGAAAAAGGTGATCTTTGTTTTCTATTTGAGAACTTAATTATATATTCAACATATAAAAAAAAAATTAATATTTAGTTCTTAAGACCAACCTAGATCGTACGCAAAGGGGTGTGATGTTTGGGGCCATTTATAAATATGATTGCTTGTGGATCGGTTTTATAATGATGCCAATCATGGTTAAGATTCGTAAGAATGGATCAGGGAATGGGATGCACTAATTACTAAAAAGAATTAAAACATGTTTATTATATAGAAAATGGAAGGAAAATGAAAATTATTTTTATTGGAAAACACAGACACAATAAAACTATTGGGAGCACTCTAGAAAAAAATATATATATAGGAAGAGAAATTATAGAATGAAATGGCAAAAACTAACATATCCATTGTCCGTCCATATATACTCCACAACATAGGATACGAGGCACAACATAGGATACGAGGCAGTAATGTTAACGTATAAAATAAATAATAAAATTTATATATTTTCATCATTTTAAATTTTTAAGATAGGTAGTGATTTTACATAGTATCAGATATTATGAATTCAAATCTTGACTCTACATTCTATCTCATTTAATTAAATATTACACGTAATGGGCTACCCATTAAGAAAGAGTCTGACATGTGTAAAGAAGAGTGTTAAGATATAAAATAAATAAACTAACATAATGGTGAGGTTTGGATAATGAGTTGATGTGAGATGAGTTGATATGAAACTTAAAAGTTGAATAAAATATTATTAGAATATTATTTTTTTAATATTATGAGTATTTTGAGATTTGAAAAAGTTATATTATTTATTATATTTTATATGAAAATGTAAAAAAATTATAATGATTAGATGAAATGAAATACATTAATTGGAACGAGATGTCTCGTTTGTTTTTATAAAATTTCTCAACTCATCTCATCTCGTCATTATAATTTTTTTAAATTCTCACATAAAATAAAATAAATAATTTAACTTTTTTAAATTATAAAACAAAAATAATATGAAAAATATATATTTTAATAACATTTTATTTTATTTTTAATTATCAATTCATTTTATCTCATCCATCACTTTATATCTTATTTATAAAAACAAATGAGTGCTAAGTTTTGATTTTATCTTTGAAAAGAGTCAAGACGAAGCCCTCTGCCCTTTTTGCCTCCGTGACAGTGACTCCAAGGCATTTCCCATTTCCCAGTTTACAAGGCAAATATTTCGTCCTTTTATATTATGTCATTTTCGTCTTTTTAAGTGTGGCTTTAGCGGCGGCACAACTGTAAGTAGTTTGCAACAAGAAAAAAACTCGCGCCCATAATATTTGGTAGGCCAGATAATTGTTGGGCCTAGGCAAGCGGCCCTTCTAAGAGCACTCTAATGACACTTGTAAAGTATATTTTTTTTAAAATTCTTAAAATATCTTTTATTGAATCATTTATTTTATTTTTATTTTATATTTAACTACAGTAAATTTATTATTATTATTTTTATTGTTTATTTCTCATTTCATTTCATTTTCTTTTCTTTTTATCTTATTTTCATTTTAACCCTTCTATCATTTTTGCACAGGCTCAAATTTCTTATCTCTCATCTACTCTCTAATATTCTGTTTATAATCCCTTCAACTTTTATAAATATAGAAGTCTTGATATTATTAATAACAAAAGTAGATATTTTTTTTTATCATTTTACTTTTTTTTAATTAATTTAAAATGTTACATTATACATAAAAAAAAAATTGTAAATATTAAAATATATGATGCATAGATAAATATTTAAAATATATAATGTGTAGAGAATATAATATTTGAAATAAATAAAAATGATTAAAAAATATAATATTTAAAAGATATAAAAAAATATATATAATCTGATATATGATGTAGTGTAAAAATTAATATATAAAATAGAAAAAATAAATTTTAATGATATATTTTGAAAGGGAGAATAAAAAAAAGTGCTTAAGTTGTCTTTTTTTCAGGGCCACCAGCACTCTCTCCCATTTAGTACAAAATAAAATAATATATATATATATATTTTGCCAAAAAGCCTTGGTTGGTTTCAAAATAGGGATACTAGATTTGGGTGTAATACAGTTTCCAATGCTAAGATTTCAGAGTCGTTTGGATTCGAAAATGACTTGAGATGACTTGAGATAAATTGAAAT
The DNA here is from genome assembly GCF_001411555.2 of Juglans regia. Lineage (NCBI taxonomy): Eukaryota > Viridiplantae > Streptophyta > Magnoliopsida > Fagales > Juglandaceae > Juglans > Juglans regia. Next base: position 766,856 of record NC_049907.1, read on the forward strand.
GGATTGTAAATAATAATGAGATGAGTTGTGAATAATAGTGAGATTTGTGAGTTAAAGTTACTAAATAGTAATGAATAGTAGTGAGATGAGTTGAAATGAGCTGAGATATCCTACGAATCCAAACGTGTCCGAAATGCCACCATTCTTATATGTTAAAGCTATATGCATTACAAGCCTCAAGCTCTGCGTGGTGGTCACTGGTGTGGCAGCCAAGAAGATTCTATAAAGAGTTTTTTTTTTTAATTAATTAAAATTAAATTTATTTGGGTAAGTGATTCGGGAAAAACAGTAAAGTCAAAGGTTGTATTGACTCCAACGTTCCACAACTAATAAAAAGCTCGGTTGCTATTGGCACTAAATAATTGTACGAGAGGGTCCCGCTGTTAAGTAACTTTTTATTTATTTATGTGGTTCACCTAGCGCGTCCCGTGATGGTCTAGTCCGGTTCAAACTTCAAGCAAATCGTGGCTCGTTTCCATAGGCATGTTTTTGAAAGGTTCAGGAATAGGATTGTTCAGTGAATTGATTTGAGAAAGATATAAAAGGAAAGTTAAAAATTAAATAAAATATTATTTTTTAAAATTATTTTAATTTTAAAAATTTTAAAAAATTAAATTATTTATTATATTTTATTTAAAATTTTAAAAAAATTTATAATAATTAAATGATATTAGATAAATTGAGTTAAGATACTTTTTTAAGAATCTATAAGGATGAGTTTGGATCTCAAATACATCTCAACTTATCATTATAATTTTTTCAAATTCTAATATAAAATATAATAGATATTTCAATTTTTTTAAATTTTAAAATAATAATAATATTAAAAAATAATATTTTAACAATATTTTATCATCTCAACTCAACTCACTTCAACATCCAAACACATCCTAAAACTCTCTCTGTCTCTGTGGCTTGCTACTGTAATTGGTCGTTTGCATTATAAATAGTTGGCATCAATATTCACCATGAAGTGGGGTGTATTGATATTGTTATAACAATGAGCTTTTCAGAGAATAAAATTATAATTTCGTAAAGTTTAACTATTTGACAAAGTTGTATATTCTTTATTTTTTGTTCTTAAGCATGTGTTATTATATGTATTCTTTAAGGCTAGGAAAGGTTGTCAAATTTATTTCAAATCATTCAGATTTATTATTTTTTTAATTTCTTCTAAAATATTAAACATATCTCAGTTTATTTTATTTATTTATACAAATATTTTAATTTATTTAATACGTTCAAAAACATGCTAATAAAATTCAGAAAATATTACTACTTATCCATCGTCTCGAATGATGTCATATATCTTTACTTATTTTATTTATTTAATACATTAAATAATATGTTAATAAAATGAAAAAATATTGGGAGCAACTACTATTTAAGAGTAATTATTTTTGCACACTCTACGTGACATCATCCAAACTTCACATCTCTTAAATTCGAAATTATTATAAACTAAAAAAGAGATCGAGATGAGAGAGAGTTGATGAGGGATGAGATAGAGAGTCGAGGAGAGAGAGGATGAGAGATGAGAGATGAGAGAGAAAGTCAAGGAGAGAGAGAGAGCCGACTAGGGAAAAAGAGAGAGTTGATGAGAAAAATGATGGAGCAAGAGATTATGAGAGAAGCCGTTTGATGCAACAACAAAGAGAAAAGAAAAAATAAAAAGATTATAATCGTGTAGAGTAATGCTACATATAATCGTAGAATGCGTAAGTATCGTACAGTCGTTTTAAAAAATAGTAAGATTTGTTATTATAAAATTAATTTCTTTTTATGTAAATCTCATATTTATTTATTTTTTTTAAAATGACTATACGATACTTATATAATCAGAATTATAAATATAATTTCTCGTTACCGTATGATGTGTGCATAACTAGAATATAGCTGCTATGTTGCAATACTCCCTCGCATCGCACATAAACGCAGCCATATTGTCCATCGAATTGGCTGATTCACTATTTAATTGAGTTTTGTTTTTTCTCGTTTCATGCGAAAGGGCAATCCTTCTTTCGAAGGTACAACGGTTAGGGCGAAATAGCACCGGTTAGGGCGACCGTAGGAAATTGGGTGGCAGGTAATCTTGTGACACGTCCCAATGGCTTGCAGCGCACTCTCTGAGCCAGCCTAGAAAGACTGTACATTGGGGGGACGGACACAGAGCGGGTTTTCGGTGTTTTCTACTGCATTTCCACTTCCATCTTCTAATCTTCCCGGCGATGGTCTTTGCAGAACATACGTTGAAGATGGTGTTGCTCTTTCAACTCTTCTTTATCCGTGCACTTAGTCGAACAGGTAACCAAAACCACAGCTCCATCTCCTCAGTTCCAACAAATGCGTCGTTTTGCAGGACATTGTGGGCTTATTTTGCTTTCCTTGAACGAAGACCTTATTGTCTGTGTTTCTTTCTTTGCAGGCGCAGGTCAAGAATCTGTTGTGTATTTAAAACTTTACGAAACGGGCCCAGAGTTCTTCCAAGCCTCCTCTCACTCTGCTCTTCCCATTGCTGTTTCCGTGGGTGCTGAAAACCTCAATGAGGTCTCCAGTAGTGTTGTAATGGCTGAAATGTGGCTCAGGACCCATGTTTTGGCTCACTACCCGGCCACCAAAATCACCACCATTGTTGTGGGTGACACTGTACTTTGCAACAAAGGCCACGAACACGAGTTGGATTTCATCCTGCCATCCCTCAAGAACGTTTATCACTCTCTTAAAAGGTGGGGTTTGGAGAATGAAATCAAAGTCTCTTCTGCTTTCTCTTCCAACTGTTTGCACCCGTACTCTGCTTTTCACAGAGGTAATTTCACGGAGAAGGTTATCAAACCTCTGCTAGAGTTTCTGCAGAGTACCAACTCGACGTACTCGTTGAACCCACATCCAAATTTCTTACCTTTGTCAGATGAAAGCGTGACCCTGGTGTCTTATCACTTACAGTCAATGCGAAAGCTTGGATTTTTTGAGCTCAAGAAGATCAATGTGTTGGTCAGTAGTCCAAAAGAGAAAAAATCCATGCGCAGGAAGCTCGCGGTCACCGAATCCGAGTTTGTAGAACCATTTCCCGCGAGGCCAACCCCATTACCAGAAATTGCACAATCCCCACTCCAATCCTCTGTTGGCTTTTCTGTTCCTTCCAACGTAGCCAAAAACCCACATCCTCCACTTTCTCAAATAGCTTCACCGCCATCGTTGTCGTTCCCCTTCGCTCCCGAGATGCCTCCAGTCATCGATCCAGCGACTCCTCCTTTCGGTTTCACATTTCCTCCTTGTAATCCTGCTCCTTACAGTGCCCCCGCACCAGAGATAGGAGTGGTCCAGAAGCTGTGGTGTGTGGCCAAGCCTAGTGTTCCTGCAGAAACACTGCAACAGGCAATGGACTATGCTTGTGGAAAAGGCGGTGCTGCTTGTGAGGAGATCCAGCCCAATGGGAACTGTTATTATCCTGATACTGTTGTTGCACATGCTTCTTATGCCTTCAATAGCTACTGGCAGAAGACCAAGAGGAGCGGAGGAACTTGTAGCTTCGGAGGAACTGCTATGTTAATCAATGCTGACCCAAGTAATTGTCCTCCTCTACTTGTCTTACCTTAAAGCTTTTGTTTCCAACTAGCCACCTCTTTCTTGTTCTGGTTTCTCATATTATCTAAATATTACCCCGGAAGATTTATCATTTAAAATACTGGTTGGATTTTTGAATCTGTAGTGACAAAGGGTGGTTCTTGCAGGTTTTCTTCACTGTCAGTTTGTTCTAAGCTAGATACGGTAGAGGAAGAATCAAGGGAGATTATTCTGTGTTTTGTTACAGTTTATGTGGGGATTTTGACTGTAAGGTAGTGACTTTGTTCTAGTTAGATAAGGAGGGACTCGGGAGTTCTGTGTCGTTAAGACTAGTTATGTGGTACCCTATGCACAAAAAAGAAAAGAAAAGAGAGACTCTTATGATTTCTGTCCTGGATAATATAGTACTGCTTATGCTTTTAATCGAAGATATTCTTTCTAAGTTTGTATGCCTTTGTTTCGCCTATGATATGATGTTTTTGTAATATTTGGCCCTTGACAAAGTGAGCATAAAGTGGGAATTACTGGCTGATGGTCTAAAATGCTCTCGTTGTGTGTCTAATTTTGCATATTACCTTGAGGATTTAGGGCGTGGTTCTAACAGACGGAGATTTCAAAGTTCCCTATCAAACTTCTGAACAAAGGAACGGTTTTTTGCCCTATTTTTCTCCATTGTTCTTGTTTGATTCTTGAAATTAAAATGTCAACAAGGTTGATAGATCTAGATTGGTATGGAAACAGAGATTACTTTTTCATTGAATAATAGACTGACCACCCCTCCTATGCAAATGAAAATCATTGGATACTGCATTTCTTCTCGAGGATTATTATCCTTGAAGCTAAAAGATAAAGATTGATGTGGTGGGGGCACTTTTGAATTTCATGAGGAGACTGTTTGAATCCATTTAGAACAACATAGACATGCTTTTGACTGATATTGCAAAGATTTGTTGAAGTTGGTGTAGTTGATTATTCAAAACAACCTTTTTGATACTTTATCTCACTCTTATTTGACGCCTTAAATGTATATACAATAACTCGAGAGAATCTTCATTCAAGATACCTATAAGCAAAGCTTACCTGATTGGATTGTTGATTTTCCTTTTAATTGCAATCATTTTAGATGTGTTGTGCTCTTCTACAGTAAATTAAAATTTAGATTTCCCTTAGACAACATGAATATATGAAATAAAATTGTTCTAAAGGCAAAACAACTCTCTTCATTTATTGTGAAAGTAGAGTCATAGTTATTAGACTATTAATATCTTTATATATTAGTTGATGTGATAAATTTTACTTGGATGCATCAATAAAAAATCTGTAATTAGATTTTTTAATCTTTAATATCAAATAATTAAAAAAAGAATGCCCCCCCTAAATATAGTTAAGCGAAATATGCTGTTTAGGTGAGACAACAAGTACGAGAATATAGATATCCGTGTCTTATATTCTTCTTCATATCAGATCATGCCAAATGATTTGAGACATCATTTATAGCTAAATGATGCTTTACACAACGGCTCAGGCAAAAGAAAAATGCTTTATTTAAGGGGGAGAGAGTGTGAGACTTTCGTCTGCTTTATTTTCTTTTATTTTCTGTCAACCTTTTCTGTCTTTTATTTTCTTTCTCTCCTTGTAGGCAGTCTACACTTTTTTTTGAATCGCCAGTTGATATCCTTTAAGTTATGGCAGCTTTCGGGTAATTTCATTGAATTTTTGCACTTTCTGCTCAAACATTTACTCGAAGTATTAGTAAGAGAAGTACTTCTCTAGTTATTATTATCCTCAATCATACCCAATTATATATTGCATTTCGTTTATATCAACTTGCTCTATGACATGCTAAAGGTAAGTTCTTTTTAAATTCAAGGTAAACATGAACAGCTGCTGGCTGTTTTCGGTACCCATTAAGAACTTTATTGGGTAGGGAAATTAAAAGGCTGTATTACCCATTTTGATGTGGTGGGCTATGAATGTAGAACACAAAAGTGTAGACATGCATCACCACAAATGTCACGTCCGTTCCCATGCCTCAACAAAGGCACTGATGTCGGAATAATTTGATATCATACTTTATAGCATCAATTCCTAAGTGATCATGCTATATGCTGCATTTCTTACTTTCATCTTACTGTACTGACATGATCTTATCCATTAATCTTTGAATTTTTTTCTTCAAATAATAAAAATTGATCCAAGGGTTGTAAAGATTGTTCATCAACACAGTAAAACAGAAGTTGGATTGTATGTAAGTGTAGTTTATACCGTCTTCCATCTCTAAACCATGCCTTTAGTAGACAAGCTTTGTGCCCTGATAGCATATCATTTCCAGATTATCAAGCTTTGAATTTGTCTGACATCGCTTGCCTTTGGTTACGTGATCCTTGTGCTTGATTATGTAACTATGTTGTGTGTCATTCATAATCATCATAGAAAATAGAAACCCTTGGTATATTATTACTACAATAGTTAAATTCTTCACTACTTAAACTTGTTTTTCTCAAGTATTTTGCACCGATAAAAATAAAATAAAAAATCCACCCTTTCAAAGAGTATGCATAAAAGGTCTTTCTCAAGGTGAAGTACAAACAAATACATTGATCCACGACGGTAATAATCCAACATCATGTCCTTACTGTTGTGAATTGTTAGTTGCAACGACGATTACTTTGCAGTCTGCATTTTCCCCATTGTCAGGAACATTACTTCTGTCTTGAGTCTGCAAAAGCATGTAAGATTAAAGAAACTAAACAAGGTGACAAATGTTAAAAAAAAACGGTAGAGATCATCCAAGAACAGGGGAATAGCTTGAACTGAATAGTGCTTATCAATCGAAAGCCATAAATCCTCGAAAGATTCAAGAAATTTTCATGATATAAAGAGTTTTGCCCGGTGTTGGTCCCACCTAAGTTGGGGTCCTGGGAAGGGACGACTAATATACAATCCTACCCTACAGTATTCTATGCACAAGTGGCCTCTTTCAAGTTTGAACCACGCACAGACACTTGGCGCAATCCTTCCATAATTTTCAAAGTCAAGGAAAGGGTTTTCTTTATCCACTTCTTATTGAAAGTTTATACGATTTGTTCAATAGAATGGTAAAAATATTTTTAAGGCAATGGCTAACAGGAAAAAAACAAGAGAAGTCATGTAGTGTTATACAAATATTTCTAGCAGAGAGGGACATAAGGCCTCAAGAACATAATGGATTATAACATCATACTTGAAATAAAAACAGAGAAACTAAAGGCAAAATGAAAAATGACAACTATTGTCTCCTTGAGCAATCTCAATTTGAAGATTCATAATGACAAATATTTTCTATTTGTGAATTAAGCAATTGTCACAAATGAACCTTTAATTTTAAAGTTTTCACTGAGAGAGAAAGGGTATAATAATTTCCTTTGATGATGATATGTAAATCATCCCACAAGCAATCCCTTTCAGGGTTGACATTAACTGAACAGAATCGACGGAAAATTGCAGAATAATTACAGAAAGCAGCACCATACTAAGAAATCAAGGGTGTGATCAAATAACTTCTTCTTAACTGCCGGTAGCAACAACGCTTATTCAAATATGTATGCCATGAGAAACTTTAACTATTTTCTACTGTACAGGTTTCCTGCGTGATTTTCATCATTTGTCCAATGACATATAAGGATCAAGCCAAACCATCAGCCAGAAATCGTCAAAGACCCAAAAAGAATCTAGATGAAAGGGATATGCTAGAATTTTTGCTTCATATACAAGAAATTCAATATCATAGTGAATTTATGGGGCTTTTATGAGAGAAATTTTCCCAAGAACACTTGATACATAAACGATAAAGTGATTAGAATTTTCACTTAGGTGTTGGTGGAGTAATTAGAAATGATAAAGGTGAGTTTGTTTGTGGTTTTGCAAACTATATTGGGCATAATTCAAATAATGCGGCAGAAGTTATTGGGCTACTATATGGTCTCCGTAATGTTTGTTCTTTGGGTGTGAGAGAAGTGGAAATTGAAATGGACTCAATGTTGGTTATTCACAAGTGATGTGGATTGTGGTATTTGGAGGATTATTGGGATGAAATATTTACAATGCTGGAGGGGCTCAATTATTCTATTAGTCATTCTTATAGAGAGAAATGCAGCAGCGGATGGATTGGCTCGTAGCGGAGCAAAGGGTGGGAATGGTTTGTGGTTTTCCCTTTCGGAACTCCCTTTGTTTATAAAAGGTATAATAAGACTACAAAAAGAGGGTTTTCCTTATATTAGAATTGTTCGCTAATAAGTTTATTTTGCAGGGAAGTTAGGTTTTTTTATATGGTTTATTGTATAGTTGGTTTGTTTATAAGGATTATATTGGTTTTGATTCCTGGGTTTTGGAATAAATGTTGTACCCCCAAGTGTCGAGTTGTTATCACGGTATTCCTCCGCCATAAGTGAGTGTTAATTAATAAAATTGGAGTACTGTCATCTTCTTTGGAAAAAAAAAACCATTATAAATAATGTATAAACTATGAGATCAACTACCTGTTTAGTTAGACCATGAGCTGACATTATTTCATAAAACTTACGCATCAGCATTTCTTCTTCTACCTGCAAATGATAAATAGAAGATTAAGTGTGTGCCTTTTCAAATCAACAACATGAAACGATTAACTACGTGAAAGTATTCTTCTTTCAATATATGCAATTTTTTTAACAGTCCATTCAAATGTTAATTTTTCTATCGTGTTGGGCATTTTAACGATGCCCCAGTTCGTTAACCTAGTAGTCATAGAAATTGTGCGAGCCTACTTTATTTCAAGTCGTCCAAACGGCTTGAAGAAGCTGTCACCACACTTTCATAATAAGCAAGCAAAAGCATATCATGAAAAAAACAACACTATGTACTATTGATACCCAATTCCCTATCTTGAAAGTATCAATGGGATTGAGACTAACTTCACAGCGAGATAATCAAACAGCAATTGGGTACTTGAGAAACAACCTGAAGTTTACGCACTTCATGTGACATTGATCTATAGGAATCCATAAGGAGCTCGCTCTGCTTCTCCAAGTGCCTAACACATTCACACAAACAAACAAACAAAAAACTTGAACAAGCAAAAAAAATAAAAAATCGATCATAAACGACGTCACTTTCAAAAAAAGAAAAAAAAAAACCTCACTTCAACATCTCTCCCGTGTATCTGGGATCCATTCAAGTGCTATACTCGATACACCATCAACAGAGCCCTAGCCGCCGACGAAAGCTCCGAACGAAGGCTGCGTTTCCAATATTTGTTACGAGGGAAAATTGCACAAGAAGTAAAACTAACCTCTATTTCTAATTGCAGCAACTAAAAAACAGTAATTTATAAACGTTACAAATTCCTCATTGCGAGAGCACGCGAACTGGCATCACGGCCTTACAACACGCATTATAGAAGCTCAATTTTCAAAGGAAAGCTCGACCCTTCAAATGGGCATCTTCACATTCTATTCCAATAGATTCTTGCTTACTCATCAATCAATGTATGAAGGATGAAATAAATATGAATCAAGCATTTAGATTGAGTTTCTTTCTATTTTGGTCGACGGAGGGAAGTATAATAATGGACCGATTTGTCACCTACGGGCCTCCACTTCATTGTAAGATTGGGCTTTTGTGGAAGTCCACTAACTTTGGGCTACTGTTACGAATATTGTCCTTAAAATTATGACCCAAAATTATATAATATAACTAAGGCCCGGTTTGGATACACAAAATAATCTCATCTCATCATTACAATTTTTTAAAACTCTCACACAAAATATAATAAATAATTCAACTTTTTCAAATCCTAAAAAAATAAAAATGATATTATAACAATATTTTATTCAACTTTCAACAAAATATTTTATTTCATCTTATCTAAACTGTGCAACCAAATGAGGCTTAAGAGAAATTAAATAAAATTTTTTGGCACCTACAAAATGGATTGGAAAACAAGTGAAGTTTGGTCGGAGTCTTCCAACATGGGATTCTCCTATGTGTAAGTCCATAAAGAGAATGGTAATGAAGATGAATTAAACTTAATAGGGATCTTATAGCATTAAGTGAAAATTAATTTGTCAGATTGTAAATTTTTTTTTTCATATATAATTATAAGGTAGATTTCACATATCAAATCACGTTACCTTTCTAAGACTTGTTTTTTATAATTCTCTTTCTAGATAAAATTTTCTAAGAAGTTAATGGGTCCTTTTCAGCTAATTGCAACCACAAATTTAATGTCTTCGTCTTTATAGCCCCACCTTTACTGACCCTGTATTTTTTCCTCTCCAAAAAGTCTTCAAGGGTGGCCGAGAAAACCCATTAGAAACTCAATTCAGTGCTGTAAAAGATTCATCTTAAAAAAAAAAAAGCTTAAAAATGAATTGACCTTGACTTGATATTAGTGGGAGATTAAGGTCTCATTTGGAATTGAGCTCAACTCAAGTCGGTTTAATTTTAAGATAAATCTAACATTCAAACACCAAACTCTCAACTCTCAAATCGCTAAACTCATTTCAATTCAAAAGCTCTTTGTACATGAAACCCCATAACTTTTTTCAACTCTACGCCTCTTTATACGCAGAACCTACAACTTTTTTCAACTTCTTATAAATATATTTAAATTCATCTTAATATTCAAACACATCTAAATTTATTTTAGATAGATTTCATAAAACTTACTCTACTATCTTAACTTACTATTATTTATAAAGAACTCAACTCATCACAATTCAACTCAACATCCAAATAAGACTTAAGAGTTACTCTAGAGTCTTAATCGAGATTCATAGCCATACATGTAATCAACGTTCTAACAAAAGAAAAAAGAAAGAAAGCATCTAGTCAAGGTGGGGTACTGATCTTGGCTAATTTATCATTCCCTTCCTCTAATAATGTTCATCAAATTCTAAAGATAAAAAGCATATACGTTTGACGACCAAGCTCACCGAACTCTCGCATCGAATTTTACCTAAAAACCACTTCCCAACTATTCCTATATATATATTCCACAGAGAGAGAGAGAGAGAGAGAGAGATGCTCAGCCCTGAAGGGACCTTAATATAATTAAACTTCAATAAGCCACTTTGACCATTCAACCAAAGACTGACCAAGAAGTAGGCAAAAAAGATAGGGAAGCCAAAGCTGAACAAGTCAATCGGAGCTGATCAATGAGAAGCTACCCACCCATGATCTTCAGACAAAGAAATTAAATGTATATTCATTAATAAATTATATGACGTAGAAGCTGCCTCTTAATTATACGCTTAATATATAAATATATATTTGAGTTTGGAGTGGAGATTGAGTTTGCCTTTGGATATTAAAATGATATCAAATTATTTGAGTTGATTTATAAATAATAATGAATTAAGATGTTTAAGTGAATTTTAATTATAAGATATTTATTAAAATGTGTTTAAATATATAAAATAAATTGAGATATATTTTAATTTTTAATAAAAAATTAAAAAATTTATTAATAACTAATTCAAAATAAGTTGAGATGCGGTAAACATCAAAGATACCTTTAGTTTCCACACGGACTAGAAACTATACTTAATAATTCCATTAAAAATTAAAATTATCATCACCAGTACTTGCCGTGCACTTTCACGCCCACTCAACCTAACCTCAAAAGCTTGAGCCAGTAGCAGTAATGCGCTTCTTTGTCTTTATGGAATGAAACAATAGTGAGTTGATGTAAGATAAAAATTAAAAATTAAAAATTTTAAAAAAATATTATTAAAATATTATTTATTATTAATATTTTAAATTTTAAAAAATTAAATTATTTATTATATTTTATATAAAAATTTAAAATAATAATAAGATAAGATGAGATGAAATATTTTTACTATTTAAATATGACAATATATAAACTGGTTTAAATTGATGAGATGAGATTAGATTGTTTTAAATGAGTTAAATAAAATATTATTTTAATATTATTTTAAATTTTTAAAAAATTAAATTGTTTATTAAGTTTTATTTAAAAATTTTTAAAAATTATAATAATAAAATTAAATAAAATGAGATAATTTCTATATTACAATAAGTATGCCTAACAAACAAATCCAATTATTAGATATAAATAATGGAATCGCCATTAATGCAAAGCTCGAAATTTATGTATGCAAAGCTCGAAATTTATGTATATCTTGGGGATGAGGTGACTGGAAAGTCACGTCCCTGTCAATAATTTAGGTTAATGATCAGCAGTTAGGATTATCATTTACTTTGAAATAATATAAGTTAGAGACAGAGACAGAGAGACAGAGATCAGAGAATGCAGCAGGGATGGAGGTTTTGAAGTTTGAACACACTGAATTCAAATAGGCTTAGCTAGGAGCAGGAAACCAGAGAGCAGACACATGTCAGAAGGCAGCAACGAGAATGGTTGCCACTTAGCACTCGCATTAATGTGTTACTTAATTCAACCATTCCCACCTTCCCTTCCTCCATGATTCACATGATATTTCCTTTTCTTTTTGGTTTATTTTTATTTTATAGTTCAAACCCCGTGAAAAAACAAAGGACGCTTGGCTCGCCTTCTTGGGCTGGTGGCTCATTGACTGAGCACCATAAGTGGTGTTCATTGCATGCATCACCTGTTTCTGGGTCACTTGTACTTTCCATTTGCCGCTTCATGCATTAAATGCAATACATTTTTTCTGGACCTTTTAATCTTGTCGTCTTCCACTAGCTAGCTAGCTAGCTAGCTAGCAAGCAACGAGAGATGTGCATTTTCACCTTGGAAGGAATTGCTATTGCTAGGAAATAAAAGATTAATCAAAGAAGCACAAACAAAAAGAACAAAAGTCTCCTAATCAGCATGTTTGTTGACTCTCTCATTAACACATATTGGTCTAGACTAGCCATCCCAAAATCTTGTCACAATCGCAGAACCTCCAGCTCCTCGTGTACGTGTATGATCCAAATATCCGTAATAGGACCACCACCTACTACTACAAGGGAAAGGAAGAACAAAAAAATAAAAAGAAAAAAGAATATGTGCTTAATTAATGCTTATGGAGAGAGATCAGATAAAAAGACCAAAATATATGAAAGAATCAAATTACCAGAAGAAAATCTCTCTCCAAGTCTCCCAAAAGAAGAATCCGCCCGACACCACCCAGGTTCATGCACAGAAAAGTACCCATCAATGACACAATACTACACATCCATGTCGATGTAATATGACTCGATCGTATTGATTTATATATAATTCACTCTGTTGAAAGAAGAGATCATTAATCATATTAATCTAAAACAATATATATTAATAATCAATATATAAGATATGTAGGATAAGATAAGGTCCCCTCCTCCCATATGGAGGACGTCGATCGGCATATAAATCAAGGCACGAGAGAGAGAGAGAGAGAGAGGCCAAAAAGGGGGGTCCTTTTGGAAAGGTGATTTTCTCCATACATGCATAGGATATCCCCTCCTCAAGAAAAACTACTACATGATTTCTCACGTCAAGAACCGTTCTTTTGATCAATTTAGATTAGAATAAGTGAAAGCAAGAAAAAGAGAAAAAAGCAAAAAGTTACTCCCACCACAATCTAAGAGATAAACCAACGAACCCCACATGAAACCAAGGCTGCGTTTTGCTCGAGGAGGATCTAAAAAGCCACATCCATTTACTCAAAAAGCTTCCAAAAATAAAGAAGGAAAAACACAACAAAAGCTTATGGGGGATATTCTCTTTTCTTCTTTACAACAAAAACCCATATCTTCATCTCTTCATTTCCCTCTTTTCTCAAAACAGTCAATTTGGTTATCTTTTCACGAGATTAGAACTCTCTCGGATCGACAAAAATGGACAAGCCAGGTGGTGATTTGGTCCAGTCACCGACTGACCCATCACTATAGTCCTCACCGAGCCTCTTGATGCACCACAAGTCCTCGGCGCACGATAGCTTTTTCCAGTGGGGAATTCCTAATCTGAGCGGTTCGCGACTTGACACCTCCGCGGCCACAACCCCACACCCACGCGCTTTCGCCAGGTTGTGAGCGTAACCGCATAACGCCTTCACCAACTTCACCGCGCGTGTGCCTTCCCCTCCGATACCGTACAAGAAATGTAGCCCGAATGGCTTGAACAGCTCGGGCACCGAAGGAACTTGGAGCCATGGAAAGGCCCGGTCCACGATCCGGGTCGTTTTGGCGAGAGTTCGTTTAGCGAGCGACGCGCCGCGGACCTCCAACGTAAACACGTCCTTACAGTTCCAAATGCTCAGAACAGCCCACGAGTCGCAGGGATCGGACAAGAACCGATCCGACCCAGGGAACGACTCGGTCGTATACGTCCCACGTGGCACAGCGAGAAACGTCCCCAGACTGAGTTTGTTGTTGAGGACCGAATCAATGTCGCGAGGGAAGAACTCGGTGGTGGAGAAGCGTCGGCGATAGAGGATTTCAGCGTCGGAAGGACAGAGTTGAATGACGGTGACTAGGTCGGAGACGCGGACTCGGTGAGCGAACACGGGGTTGACAAGGATGGAAGGAGTACGGAACTTGGAGTAACCGCATTTGTCGGTGAACAGCTTAACGGAAGCCAGATTGTCGTTTTCGGTCGCTAAGTAAGAATACTCAGCGCCATTATCTCTGAACCACTCCTCCATTCGACGGACCAGCTTTAAACCTATTCCCAACCTCCTGCATAAATACATCCATACAGAATAAATTAATAAATAAATAAATAAGATACAGCACAAAAATAAATAAATATATATATAATAAGGAAAACTTATAGAGAGTAATAGCTTGAGACCCAATAATTGAAAAGCATGTCTTTTGAGGGTAGGGTGGTTATGATAGTGGGGCATTCTCCATTGGCCATTTTTAGACTTCTGACTATAAAAAATTGAGATGAGAAAACAGAGTAAAAAAGAGTTGATATCGTAGGTTTACCGATGGGAGGGGGAGACTCGGAGGCCTAGGATGTAGGCGACCTTGGTGTAGACAGGGACGGGTTTGATGAGTTCATTGTTGTTATTGCTGATTTTGGCATTCCTGGAGAGTTTTTTGCCGCAAGTAGCAGTTTTGATGCAACCTCTTATCATGCCAACTATCTCTTTCTGTTCGCCAATCTCAGCCACCTAAGTCGTATACAAATAAAGAGAAAGAGAGAGACATGATACCAGTTTTTCATTTCACAAAACAACAAGAAACCCAACGTTAGATGTTTGTTTTAGTTTCTTTTGTCCCTGTTGAAAAAGTTGGAATGGAGGTGGTGTGAAAGGGAAGAGGATGGAGTTACGGAAAAAGGAAAAGTAATAGCATTTTTGGTATTTACCAGCATGTTGAAAGCAGGAGAGTTGCGGACCCGGCAAATAGGGTCACCAAGGAGGTCGGTGAAGAGGGAGAGCTTGCCGCTGGGTCCAACCTCGCACCTCCTCTCCACATCTTCCACTCCCAAAAGGTCTTTCTTATGATCGAACTCTCTCACCACTATCTCGTGATTCTCCTCTCCCATATTGTTCGTCCCCCCCAACCCTTTTCTCTTTGTTCTCTTCCTATGCGTTTGATCAGTGTATATGGAACAGTATCTGATCGAGTACTACCCAAAAAACTCCCCACAAGAAACTAGTGAAGTGAAGGTGCTATATATAAAGAGGGGAAGGGAGAGTTGTATTCTGAGGGATAAAAATCGCAGCTTTTTCAAGGCCGCTTAATACAGAACATATAGCCATATAGACTGAATTAACGTGTATTGTAAGCAAGAGAGCTAAAGCTATTTTGGCTATACGAACAACATCGGAATTTGAGAACACAAAAAAGACGAGGATGACACACAGCTGATAATACTGGTCACAATCTCGATCCCGGAAAATAGAAAGGACGGAAAAGAAGTAAAGAAAGAAGATTTGGGAGCCGTTGAGCTTCTGCTTCTTACGCTTCTGCTTTTCTTAATTCTTAGGCAGTAGTGAGTAGTTCATCATTGCGGAACTACTAGTGCTGATCTTGTGCTCCCTTTAAATACTTGAATTTTGGGCTTTTCTCTGTCTTGCGAATCATCCCCACCTCCTTTATTTGGGGTATTTTTTACTAAAAAAAAAAGTTAATAATTTATTTTAATTGAGTTGATTTTTATTTCTTTTGTGTGTTTCTCTCTTGTCTGTATATCTTCTCTCTGTCCGTTACAACTTTCCGTCTCTCTCTAGGTCTGAGTAGACTATAGAAGACCAGAAGTGTTAATAATAATAATAAAATACAGAAATAAAAATGGGAAATTAATAATAATCATAACAATAAAAGGGGCGAGGAAGAGGAAATGGCGGCTATGGCTGCGCAGTTCTGTGGGGGACTTTTGTTCTCTTTGGTTTTAATCATTTATTTCTACGGAGGGAGGCGTAGCCATCATGACCCCATTTATAATCATTACTTTCATGCTCTCTCTCACCTCCATCATCCCCATCCGCATCATCATTATCATGGATCCATAGTTGTTCATATTATCTCATGTGTTGTGTAGATCATCATCATCATCCATGCGCGCCTTTCCTTCTCATTTGATACCCCCATTTGAGCACCATGTGTTTTTCTTTTTGAACTTTTTTAGACGCTTTTTTTACGATGCATCGTCGTCATCATCATCATAATCATAGTTCATAACAGTTTGGGTACTTGTCCAGCGTTGCATGTATATATGTCATGTGCGTTTCGAGTCCATCATGAGTTGAGTTAAATTTACGGGCAACGTGGCGAAACGGCTACCGTCTGTTCGGAGTAGCAACTCCCCACATTTTCGGCCGTTGATCTTTCGCATGAGTCCTGCAAAAATTATTGCTAAAGTTAGTAGTTAGTGCTTTTATTGTTCAGAATGATGCCCGATGATGATGATGATCATCATCTTAATAATGCTAAAATTTAGATGAACGGTCATGATCAGGGGCTTATCGACGGCTACAGCCAGATTTGGTGGCTGGCCGACATGTGCTATGATCTATAAATAGAAAATTTTATATACAGTATTACTATTTTATTTTCATCTCTTTAAATATAATATGATATATTTATTATTATTAAATAATTATTTATTACATACTTCGTTATGATGATAAATATATCACATATTACTTAATATGATTAAAATAAAATAAAAATGTGATATATAGCGTTACTCTTTGATAATTCCTTTTACCAAGTTGTTGTTGATGGTCGGCAATTAAGAATCCTGTTGGTGATTAAACATGACACAAACCAATTATAAAAAGAAATTAACAGTTCATGATTTGGCTGGCATATAAACTATTGCCATGTGATCTACGTCCTCATCAATTGACAACAGATTGATCGAATAATAATAGTAGATTATAAATACTTTAATCACAAATAAGTTACACAAAAATAAATTTATAAAATAATATGACTTAACATGATAAATCAAATTATAAAATTATTTTTATTATAAATCAATTTAACGAATCAAATGAAATCATATCACTTTATAAATTTTTTTATATAATTTTTTTGTGTCTATTGTATTTTTCATAATAGTATTTGAAATGTCTCGAGACAACTTGTCGGCATTATGATTTCTTCTTTTAATTTGTTCACACACCCTTTATACAATTTGTATAATTGTAGAAATGATATGTAGATTTTAAATCTTTAAATTGTGTCTATATTTTTTAAAATTATAAAAAATATTAGAGTTTAAGATTAATTAATGTAAAGAGTATATATGCATAATTATTTAACATTAGAACTTTTCAATACTTATCATGATTTGCAATGGAAGATCATTGTGGCATGTGAAAACTGCATGCCACATTATATATATATATATATATATATATATATATATATATATGGGGTTGAAGATGAGCCCAGGAGTACTGATCATTATATGAGTGAAAGCAAAATAGGGATTCCAATCGATCGATAATGGTTGGTGGGAAGTGTACGTCATGAGTACTATTAATTGGTTTATAATAAACAGACTTATTATTATTGCTGGGAAGTGTACGCCATACCTTGGCAAATTAGTCCATCTCACACTCTTTACACTTGCGGTTATAATATAAGGTTCTGTTTGGTTTGAAGATGTTCTCATATTATTTTATTTCATTATAATTTTTTTAAATTCTCATACAAAATATAATAAATAATTCAACTTTTTCAATTTATAAAATAATAATAATATTAAAAAATAATATTTTATTTAACTCATCTAAAACTATATCTTCTTTCTATCCAAACCAATCCTAAACATTTAAAATACTTATTACTCATAAGTATACTGTACTACACAATAAATTTATTGTCAATAAATCAAATATACATTTATCTAATTACAATAAATCTACTCCAAAGCCGGTCTAGGCTCTAACACCCCACACCAACTGATGTGGCTGATCGGGTTTAGTGTAAACGATCCAATAGCTTCGAGTTACCCCCTCCATCTACTCCTGCCGAACCCTGCACAAAAGAGATGAACAACGAAAGAGGCGAACAATGAAGCATCTCAAACGCGATTCTGTCTCCCCTCCGAAGCATCCCAGATGTTGCTTCCTCTCCATCTACAAATAACAAATTCCCCGCGAAAGAGGCGACATAAACACTTTGTCGGGTAAAATCCCTAAAAGCTGTGAATCTGCCCCCTTATACATCTGCGAATCCTTCTCCACATAAGAAGCTACTCTACGCGAATCTCTCCCCCTCCATTTGCGAATTTCATAATCTTCTTCTTCGTCTTTATCAATCTGCCCCGAGGAAACCCTAAATGTAATGTTGTGTTCTACCAAAATAATTAGACTATATTATAAAATTTTCCTTAGTTATGTGTTGCTTGAACTAAGATGATCTTATTTTTCTTTATAATGCAATTGCCAAGAGATCCTGTAACATGAAATAGGTGACCCAAAGAAGCTTTTACTCTTGCAGGTGTACATAGCAGATTTGATAGAGTTATTTACTTGGACATATGCAAGATGTGATGGTTTGATCAAGGTATCTAGATTGATATTATCCGCTCCCTATGTTTAGGTGACTGCAAGAGTGGGTTTTGAGTTTTGTAGATGTTAGAAGATGGTGTTTTGCCACTTTTCCTACTAAAAGAGCTAGACTGGTGCTTTTTTAAATGTAAACACCATTTGAAGTCATAGAGTTAGTTGTTAACATTCAACACTACTTACAGGTGTATGATCTTAGCATGCTGGCATTTAAATTAGCATCTTCTTTCCGGTCTTGTCTTGTTATTTGTTTACTTGAGTGTTCTATGGGCATTGATATTACTATGCCTAACCATTGCAGGGCTTTGTTGTAGTGGCAAAAGATCATAATGCTATCGTAATTGCATTTAGAGGAACTCAGGATCACATGTAGATATTCTGATGGCTTAATTGCATCTAGTAGTAATTTATGTTCAGTGATGTTTTTCGGCCTTGACTGGCTGGTGAATGGAATAGGAAAAAGGGTTTGTTAATGAGTTGTGATGGTTGGTTGATAGCCACACTGCATACTATTTGGCTCAAAAAATTAAGAAATAGAATTAATTAAAAAGAATAAAAAAACAAGAGTGTATTTCCATATGATTAAAAAAAAAATTGCCACATGATTTGCACAAGCATGTCATCACGCAAGCACAAGATTATAAAGAGATTTTTGTGTGCATGGTTTTGAATTTCAGTTACCTACACTGATAATTCTTTGTTCATTGGATTTGTGAAAAATGAATGGGTTGGTTTTTGGAAGGGTTACCCCAAAGCCCATAAAGTTGACTCATTGACTTGTTACCCCAAAAAAAGATCCTAAGCTAATATACATAGCTTCAAAATCTCAAGACCTTGTTAGATAAAGTTGAAGATAACTTCAATTCTTTTTTATCTTTCCTTCCACAATGTCACTTTGTTCCTCCAAAGACTAATGCAGTTGCATCTTTTGAAGCATAAACTCAGTTTGTCTTTCTTTGGGTGAAGCATAAACTGTGTAGTATAGGGAATCGATAAAACTAATGCAGATGCATCTTTTGAAATCCAAAATTCAGACATCAAACAACTTGTCATACCAACCAGTCTGTGAGATCAGAGTCTCCAAAACTACATCACAGTCTTTCAAACTACATCACAGTCGACCAAACTACATCACAATCAACCAAACTAAATCACAGTCTCCCAAACACTTGAATAAAACATCATTGTCTCCCACACTACATCAAAATACATCAATATATAAAAAATATATCAAAATAACATCTTCGAAACTACATCAGAGTCTCTCAAACTATGAATAAAACATCATTGTCTCCCAAACTACATCAAAATACATCAATATATGAAAAATACATCAAAATAAACAATCTCCCAAACTACATCACAATCTTCCTGAAGCACCTACTTGTTGCCTGGTAGTGTTGGTTGTGTGATATTACTGCACTGTGTTAGAATAACAAAATAATCCTTACCTGCACTAGGTATCTTAATAAATATAAAAAAAAAACCGCCATTAGAAAGTGTTTATGAATGCGCAATGGAAAGCAATATAGAAAAAATGTATTACCTGAACACTTTCTTGAGCTTCTGATACCTCACAATCCTATGATGTATCATCAAATATTTTTCTGTGTGTCTATATAAATTTCATTTACAAAAATTCACGTCCGTTAGAAAGAAATATGCATGCAATGGGAAGCAACGCACGTAATTAATACAAATAAGAATTTATTACACAAAAGTACTTTTCCTTGTTTGAAATTAGGCTAGCCCCTAACAGTATAGATTGTCCATGATGGTTTACACCAACAAATGGTGCAAATGGCATACCGTATCTATTTGTTAGGTATGTCGTATCGAAGGTGATAACATTTCCGAAATACTCATACGCTGCTTTACTAGGCACATCAGCCCAGAACACATTTCTCAGCCTCAACTCCTCATCCACATCAATTACATAAACAAAACTATCATTCTGCAACTTCATTCTCTTAAAGTACTCAGTCAGTACTCCGTCACCACCTTTACCCAGCCTTAATTGTCTGGCTTTATCAATAAAATTTCGATTGAAACTACAAATTCTCGAACCTCCCAGCATCAACAGCAAGTGCATCGAAATTCTTGTTCATACGAATACTTGCTCTGTCGTTCAAATCAACTATCCTTTGACTGTATTCTTCTGAACACTTGTGCAATCTAAAAAATCTAGACTTTTGTGGACTAACAGTACTATGATTATGTGCAATCTCAACAGTAGTCATCACCCAAGTACCCTCCACTAAGTGAGCATTTATCCTTGCCTTACAATCTGTTTTAATAGTTGGGCGTGGCCTCGAGATATTATTATGGCTAAAATAATATTTGCCACCTCGCACACACCCAATTGTCAAATACTTGACCCTCCCATTAGCCTCTCTGTTTGTCATTTGTGTTATAACAACAGAATTTTGTTGTGTGGCATATCACATGTAATAGGTCATAAGCTCAATATCAGTGGAAAACTTCATACCATGTTTGGGCTCCTCCTCAACTCGGTCATTACAAGAATTTTCTTCATATATATCCTTGGCTTCTGTCTTTATGTCATTACCAACATTATTTTCACTTTCAGATATAAATGGAGCAGTCTCCGCAATCTCTGCAGTCTTTTCACAGCTTCTCAACTCCTCTCCAGTACTCGACAGAGGGCATGGTTGGGCTACAATCAAGCACAATCTTAGAACGGATAACAACGCATCCATCGAAAAAAATTAAAAAAAAAAATCATCAATGAATCTACATGATTCGTTTGTTGAACATGGTCCGACTCGTCCGCATTAG
The DNA here is from genome assembly GCF_001411555.2 of Juglans regia. Lineage (NCBI taxonomy): Eukaryota > Viridiplantae > Streptophyta > Magnoliopsida > Fagales > Juglandaceae > Juglans > Juglans regia. The sequence continues at coordinate 788,191 of NC_049907.1, forward strand.
TCGATGGAGGGTAGATGAACGTTGTTAGAAACGGTGGCATTGATGGGGGCTGCCATCAGGCACGGTTAGAATGGGTAACAAAATACCCATTGAAAAAAATAAAAAAGTTAGAAATGAATGTACCTAGATCATTTGTTGAAGACGGCCTGGACCCTCCGCATTAGTTGACAGAGGGTAGATGAACGTTGTTGGAAAATGTGGCATTAATGGGGGCTGCAATCAGGCACAGTGTTAGAACAGGTAACAACGCACCCATAAAATTAAAAAAAAAAAATCATCAATGAATCTACCAAGTTTGTTTGTTGAACATGGTTCGACTCCTCTGCATTAGTCGACAGAGGGTAGATGAACGTTGTTGGAAACGGTGGCATTGATGGGGGTTGCAATCAAGCACAGTTAGAACAGGTAACAACGCACCCATCCAAAAACCTAGATCATTTGTTGAAGACGGCCCGAACCATCCGCATTAGTCGATAGAGGATAGATGAACATTATTGGAAAATGTGACATTGGTAGGAGCTGCAATCAGGCACAGCGTTAGAACAGGTAACAACGCACCCATCCAAAAAAATAAAAAATAAAAAGAAAAATAGATCATCAATGAATCTACTTGGTTCGTTTGTTAAACATGGCCCGACTCCTCCGCATTAGTCGACGGAGGGTAGATGAACGTTGTTGAAAAATGTGACATTGGTAGGGGTTGCAAGCAGACACAGTGGTTAGAATAGGTAACAACGCCAGTGTTTTAAATTTCGTACAGTACCGGCCGGTACGGCTGAAATTTTTCGTTTCGGCCGTCCGGCCGGTACAGGTACTATATATGTCCCGTACCGGCTAAAATACCGGCCGGTACCGGCCCTACCGGAATAAATTTCGGCCTGTACCGGCCTATATTTCGGCCGACACCGGCCGATATTTCGGCCTGGGTGTTTTTTTTTTTTCATTTTTTCAAACTACAAACTTATTTTTTAACCCCTAATTCAGACTAGACTATTTATAATTTATATATATATGTATTTATATATAATTTATTTATATATAGACTATTATTTTAGAATATAATTTATATATATATTTATATATATAATTTATTTATATATCGATTATCCCAAAATGTTATCCCGAAACGCTATCCCGAAACGGTACCGGTACCGAAATATTTCGTTCCAGTGCCTTGACCGGTACGACGTCCGGTACGGTATTCAAAACATTGAACAACGCACCCATAAAAAGAAAAAGATCATCAATGAATCTACCTGGTTCGTTTGTTCAACATGGCCCGACTCCTCCGCATTAGTCGACGAAAGATAGATAAACGTTGTTGGAAACAGTCACATTGGTTGGGGCTGCAATCAGGCACGTTGTTAGAACGGGTAACAACGCATCCAAAAAAATAAAAATTATAAATGAATGTACCTGGATCGTTTGTTGAAGATGGTTTGAACGCTCCGCATTAGTCGACGGATGGTAGATGAAAATTGTTGAAAAATGTGGCATTGGTGGGGGTTGCAATCAGACACGGTGTTAAAACGGGTAATGCACTTAAGGGAAATTTTTGAAAGTTTAAAATGGAATATATCTGGCTATCTCATGCGTACGTATATGAATTTGGATATGCATTTAGATGCATGATAAATGCCAAGTAGTAAGCATTTTTTGGACAGAGAGAGACCTACAATACACAAATAAAAATACATTAACTAGTTGGAATCGATAAACTTTCGCCTTATGAATGACCAATGTATCATACCTGAGTCGATAGAATTGGTATAGAAGGCCTGGGTGACCTTTTATCTTCCTCTTTGCTCATCACGCTATTACAAGAAAAAAAGCATTAGTCCAACATTAGTGTTGATTTACAACTTTACAAAGAATTTCATTTCCTTCTTCTTTTTTAACAAAACAGTTGTAGCAGAGAGCAAGAATATTGTGTAATATATCAACTAATTCCCAATGAATACAACCAGTTCCTTATAACTAGTTCACAATTTTCCAAAAATTAGATTCAACCACTACATAGAACCAACTCAGCCTAATACAGAGAAAAATTCATCAAAAACACCTCTGACATCAACTGGAGTGATGATGCCCTGCCCATAAAGAGATGCAAATCCTGCCAAATTTTTTTTCAGAAAAGTCCCTAAAAGTATTTCCAAACCAGCAAGTATAACATAAAAAACTTGTTGTATATTTTTCATGACAAATATGAGATATTGCCGGTTATTTTGCACTAAAACAAGCCACATAGAGATGTGGAATGTCCAATACCAACTGAGATCAGGTTCCTTAAGATATAAGATTAAGAAACATATCATAAATCCAACCAAAAAGTATATTAAATAAGACATGGGAATGGACCTCTTGAAAGCAATAAAATGGACCTCACGAAAATGGGTGACCTCGTAGGAACAGCACAATGCAGAAGGCGGACGACACGGCAGACGACACGCAGACGATGGACAAATGCCACCGCGAACACCTAACAATCATATCGTCAGAATGGGTAACCAAAAAAAATATATTGGAAGGGAGAGAGGCGATGCAACACTTTACCGGGTAAACAAATGCCACCGCGAACACCACCACGATGACAGACGGACGACGGCAGAAGAGCAGTGGGAACGAGCGAGAGAGGCAACACTGAAGTTGGAGGGAGAAAATTCGAATGACTGATTTGGAAAAAAAGTCGAGAGGTTGTCTGTGAGTAAAACGGGTGCGTTTTACTGTAGCAAAAAATAAATCCACATAAGCGGTGTGTGGTGTTGGTTACCGTAACAGCTTAAGTGTAGAAGAACTCATCTAATTAATGATGATAAATTATATGGATCTTGTATAAAACAATATAATAATAGAGAATATCATCGGCACAAATTAGTCAATTAATAATGAATGTACATATGTTGCTATGAATGCATGTATGCATGATGCATACACTTATTCATGTGTGTACATGATGATATGTTGCCAACGATTTAGCTACTTTTGTGCGTAAATGTTTAGATTACTAGCTAACATGGTAGTTAAAGGGGAAGAATGGGTTCCATAATCATTGTAAATTTGTTTAAATAAAATAGAATAAACATCTAATTCTAATGCATAAAAAGGCTTTGGTATATATCATCATGAATGGACAGAAAATCAATCTTTCGCTTCAAAAGTTTACTTTGGAATGATTTGTTGCCAAAATATATAAAGAGGCCAGGAGGATATTACATATTCATATACTTCATTCTTAATAGAATTTGCATGAGATTAGAATAAATAAAGTAGTGCTACAAGCTAGATAGCTAGCTAGGTCATGATCATCATCGATTACATTCTTGCTCATTTTTTTATTCATGATCAATCCCTTTTGGTTTGCTTAGGGTGATTCTACAAATCCAACTATAATTTACTACTGAATTTATATAATATTCTTTGCCTTGCGACGGTATTGGACATGATGAAATCAAGGGAAATATTTGCAATGCTTTTTGGTCCTACTTATAAAGTGTTCAACCACCTTTGTTTATTGACTAACTTGGGTGGAGAATAATTCTTCCAATCAGAAATATTTCATGCAAATCTCGTTTATCATGTAACTATCCAATCCTTTAATCATTGTACGTAATACACTAACATTTTGGTGCAAATCCAAATTGATATGGAGCATCTAGATCCAAATTCTACGTTCATTGCATTGAAATATTACCTTAAAAAAATGAATCTGCACAAATATGAAAGAAAAAACTTAATATTACTTGGACTAGCTAGGGCAATATTAGTTATTTTTCGTCAAGTCATATATTTATGCTCATTTTTTCCTTGTTAGTAAATATTTGGTTTCAAGTTTTGGAAGTGATTAGAATTTTAATTTTGGCCAAATTTTTTGTAGGATTCTTGTTTATTCATGCATTTATTTTTCATACAATAATTTAAATTTTTCTATTTTTGGAAAAATCTTCATAATTTTGAATTTTGTAGCTATTTAAGTCTGGTTTGTGGTTTCATAAAATAATTTCAAATTTTACCATTAATGGATATTATTATGAAATTTTGATAAATTTCAATTGAAAACGTAGTTATTTTCTCTATGTTTTGGGCGATTCTCTTGTCTTTCTTGTCTCAATTATCTGTTGAAATTAGTTGTCATAATTAATCTAAATTTTGTCTCACATAAGCTGGTATTAGAGTTTTAGCATCTTTCCTGGGGTAATTTCTCATTAGTTTCCATAGTCGGTGGTCGTGGTTGTCATGGACAGATTCTGAACGGCGAAGTCCATCACCGTGATCGTAGTGTTCAGAATGTGATGATTGATGATTTGTAGAGATAGATTGCAGAGTCAACCTGGTATCTAGTGGCACAAAATATCAATAATTGTGAAATGGAAGGTCATGATCTCGATTCAGGTTTCAAGAATCCATATCATAATCGTGCTCTATTTTGGAAATACCGTGGTAGGAATGAGCGTCGTGGGGACCTTGGTTTTAGAGTGGATTTGCCTGAGTTTTCTAATATGTTACAAGCTGAAGGTTTTATTGATTTATTGCATGAAATTTAGTGGATTTATTACACTGATGAAGAAGAGTTTGAAGATAAACCTTCTTCCATAAGACGAGACTCTATATCAATCTATGATACCTATCCTGATGAAGATAACATAATGGATGAGGTAATTATTTTTATTAAAAATATAGAAAATTTGGAGAAAGAAAATTGTTGTGAAGTTTTTAAGTTTGAAGATCATGAAACAGCTTTTGAGACATGCAATTAATTGTGTTGATTTTCTTGGAGTTGAATGTTTTTTTTTTCAAATTCTCCTATTCAATTTTTTTTTTTTTTTTATTTGAGATGTGGGATAGAAAACTTAATTTTGAAGTATAAGATGCTCAATATTATTTTATTTTGAGACGATCAAATCAGTTTTTGTTTTTTCAGGATTATCAGGATGATACAACAAAATGAAAGAAAGATTGGTCTAATTGGATATGCATAAAATTGAGGCAAAAAAGTGTAGAATTCGAGGACAAATTGTCTCCAACCCGGTGAGAATTGTTCAAACCCAAATTGATATGAGGTATCTAGTTCCAAATCCTACATTGATTGCATTGAAATACTAACTTAAGAAGATGAATCCATACAAATATGGAAGGAAAAACTTAATATCTTCCTTGGATTATGGCAATATTAGTTACTTTCCATCAAATCATATATTTACGCTCATTTTTCCGTATTAATAAATATTTGGTTTCAAGTTTTGGAAGTATTCTGATTTCAATTTTGACCAAATCTTTTGTAGGATTCTTGTTCATTTATGTATGTATTTTTCATACAATAGTTAAGATTTTTCTATTTTTGAAAAAATCTTGATAATTTCGAATTTTGCAACTTTTTAAGTATGGCTTGTGGGTTGCATAAAGTAATTTCAAATTTTACTATTAATGGATATTATTATGAAATTTTGATAAATTTCAATTGAAAACATAGTTGTTTTCTCTATGTTTTGGCTGATTTGCTTGTCTTTCCTATCTCAATTATCTGTTGAAACTAGTTGTCATAATTAATCTAAATTCTATCCCGCATCACATTTCAAGCATGTTATTAGGAGAGATGATATATTTATTCTATGTCTTATGCATCTTTAATCACACCTATTGAAACGGTATATATATTTATTATTTAAGTAGACAGCTACTAAAATGTATCACTTCTACATGTGTGATTAAAGATGATAAAAATTAAGATGAGAAACAGTATTTCTGATCTATTAGCTTAGGAATAAATTATTCGTATCAGGTAATTATTGGGCATCATCAATTAGACTTTTACCAAATCATGAAAATAAACTAATTAATGTTAGGTCTAAATTAAGATCCTTGACAAGCACGCTGATCATAAATATTGGACACATCATGACGAGTCATGCGAAGATTTTGGCTTTTGTTCCAATATTTTCATGCACCAATCTATTTTCTTAATCAAGTACTTCTAGAACTGTGACGATTGATTAGGTCGATGGTGGGTCAAATTAAAGACCAACCAGTTCAATATGAACGACATGTCCTATAAAATATACAAGTGTTTGAATATGATAAATAGGAATAGGGCAGGACCACAACCTCGTTTGCATAGAAAGTAGAAATACCCCTTCAAATGATAAAAAAATAACCCTATGGTATTAGCATTTTGATAAAATATGCTCAGTCAAAAGGTGGTAGAACATGAGTCCTCGACACGTATATATTGTGTTGATTATATGTTCACCTGGATAAAAAAACTAACAGATGAGAAAGAGAACAATTAGGGACAAATACGAAGACAATTGCCTCGGAATGTTCGTGGTGAGGATCTTCTTGCCTTTTGGTGTAATCTAGTATAGGCTTTTGTCTCTGCATTTTTACCTCATCATCTTAGCATTATGTCGATTTTTAATGTCTACGAGGCACAATCAACACTGTAGGGCCGGTGCGAAACAACTAGTCCTTACATTAGGCGGCTATGTCGTCTCATGATCTCTGCTAGCTTTCACATGGGGAAAATTAGTGAGGGGGAGGGACCAACTGCATGCGTGTCAAAACAAAGAAGGTTATAAGCCCCTCCATCGCCATTAATTGTGGCGAACCAAAATGGAAGAATTTTAAAGAAAACAGCAACTAGGCAACATGTTTCACAATGATTTTGCAAATTGTCTTTCTCAGTGGGAACGAGGAGCGAGATAACAAGGTTGTTAATGGAGGTCAGGTGTTTTAAAATCTAAAAGACAGTTGGATATGTAGTTGAATTCTAGCAATTAGTTGACCACCTAGCTAGCCAAGAATCATTAGAGAAAATCATATATATATTATATGTATATAGTACTCATGTGGCTCGAGGAATGATAAGAGAGATTAGTTAAAAGCTGCGACCCTTTTTCAGATCTCTTATAAATTTGCTGGGTCTATTGCTCTGTACGTACTGTGTTTGTCTGAAGATCAAACAAAGTTGGCAATTAGTGTATAACTACTGAGCTGGTCATGTTCGTGATCTGTCTGCAGGGCGCTCCACTCCCTCCACCTAGGTATCTTTTGGCATCGAGACCCCAAAATTGACCACCTTGCAAAACTACTTACATAACGTGTTTTTAGGGTCGGTGACATATATATAAGATCAGGGTCTTGACTGATCTTGACCTTTTACCACACCATGACGACCAACATTAATACAAATACCTAAAACCCTAAATTAATTAAAAACATCATGACATGATTACTTTAACCTGATCACATGGAAGAAATTAATTAAATACTCTCAATATTAATGATGTTAATAGCAGAAAATAGTATATAACCCGACCTGAAAGATTTTGGTGCTCAGAATAGCAGTGCCATGCCCATTTGTTTAGATGGAGTACAGCTTAGAGTGTTGGGACATGGCAGAAGAGAGGGGACAAAAGGCAGAGATAGGGTAGATTTGGTGGTGTACTTGAGGGGGTTGAATGGTGGGGGGTTGGGGGGGACGTATTTGAAACGGCTGAGGAGCTGTCACTTCTGGGGTTTTGTTGTTTTTTGCAAAGACTCGGTTCGGCAGGGCAGTTTGCATGCCAAGAATCCGACACTAGGGTGAGGCCCTGGCTCGGCCGATTCCCTAAGATTATGCACCATGTCTCTTCCATAATCCTCATTGAGACGTGCCCTTGCCCTTTACCCATATCTCATCTCTTGATCTCTTTTTTTTTTTTTTTTTGTCTTTCTTTGATTCCTTTGAAATGACCTCTCGAAATAGTTCCATCGAAAAACCAAAAACAAACACCTATATAATATAATATATATATATATATATATATATAATGATCATGCATGTTATCGAGACACGTGGAGAAAACCCATGCATTTCACCAGTGCAAAGTGAGCGAGATTTTCACATGCATCACAACCCTACTATCCATCGATCACATTGTGCTACATGTACCACTATGATTGTTCAAAGCAATAAAACAGTTAATTAACATCATGCAGCTTTAGTTCTTATAGTTTTTCTTTTTCTAATTTTGACCAATCTATATATATATATATATGTTATATACGATGATGAGGCAAAAAAGGATGAAAGAAAATTCAACCAGCTAATAAATTCAGATCTCTACATGATTAATGATGAGGATGCTGGAATTCAAACCTTTCTTCGGTTACAGTACTGTACAGATCGATTACGTACCTTAATTCACATTAAATGATGATTACCAATATTTTTAGAAAAATGATAATTTCAATTGTGAAGAGTATATAAATATTGTATAATTATTTTAAAAAATTAATTTTTTTATATAAATATTATATTTATTATTATTTTTAAACGATTATATAATATTTACACGTTCTATCATCACTCCTATCTTAATTTATTTATTATTCAGAGTAGTACTATGGATCGTTTCTTTTTGCTTGTCTATTGTTTTCTGGTTCTTCAAAACGTGATATCATTTCATTGCATTACATTACATTACAAAACTCCAAAAAATTAAGGCCAACGATGCATGCATGCTTTTGTTTTCCGTAAAACAACCGCAGACAAAACAACTCTTTTTTGTTGTCTTGTTCCCACGTCCTCTGCCAGCTTTGTGCTACGTACAATATTATCATGTAACTTTACTTTTGCCTGTCGGTCCAATCAGTACGTTTACTAATTTAAGAGGACAAAATAATTGAATACATACTGTTTATCTCAAAACAAGGCAGCATGCATATATCAGAAATTAAGAGCTCGATCCCGTCGTGGAATCGTATATTAGATTAGATCTATCTACCTGGATGATGACGATGATGATCTACGCACGCACGCACGCTGCCTCGGCCTCTATCAGTCTTCAAAAATCATACGTTCATCGGCGAAGGCATAAGATGACAAAAGGTACTACTTAAACGGAAAGCATGGGACAGCGGGCGGAGTCTCATCCATTGCGGATAAGAACAAATTCAGAAGCTTGGCAATGTCATCCTCATGAGGGCCCCACCCATATCTTTCCCATCGTGCATCCATATACATCCATTCATTCATATAGATGCCATGCATGATGACGTTGTTCGGATGTATATTATTGTGAAAAAATCTATTCATCATTTGAATTCTCATTATCTTTTTATCATTTCATAATATGACATTAGATGATAGACTTACAAATGATATATAATAAATAGTTTTCAATCATCTTATATTACATCATAAAATATAAAAAAAATAATAAAATTTAAGATAATGAATAGTATTCCTCTATTATTATTGACATGGTGCTCGTTACTGAATTGACCTACTTTTATACATGCTAAGGGACTGGATTGATTTCAGAAAATATTTCATTAATTTAATTTTTTAAAATTTTAAAATAATAATATTAAAAAATAATATTTTAATAATATTTTATTTAATTTTTATTAAAATCTAAGACTTTCGAGAGGACCAACTTATAAAACCAAACTTCAATTAGATCCGCCCTCAAGTGTTGTCTCTCTTTTTAAAATATAGAATACGGTCATGCCCAAAAAGGTAATATTAAAATAAATTTATTAGGTTGGTAAGAGGCATGCTATGATTTTTTTAAAAAAAAAAATAGAGTTAGATTTAGCCATCCTTAATATCTGTCTATTCTTCTAAAAAAAATGAAAATAAAAACTTATATTTTTTTATAAAGAATTTTCTATCAGATTTTTTTTTTTTAGCGAAACTAAAATACAAAACAAGTTACAATAAATAAAGAGTAATGAAGTCGTAGAGTAAATAAGTATCTTATAGTCACTTTAAAATAATAGTTATAGTAGTAAATACGTAAATATCATATAATTATTTTAAAAAAAATAAATAAATATAAAATTTATATAAAAAATAATATTTTTAATAATAAATTTTATTCTTTTTAAAAATAATTATATAATATTTATGTATTTTATATTACATGTAGCATTAATCTTTATAGAAAATAAAGGGTGAGAGATGCCAATGTGTATCGAAGGTGGATGGTCCCTTGGTGGGCCTTACAATGGCGGTCCAATGGATTGGATTAGATGCCAAATGTCTCGTAAGAAAGGTAAGGTTGGGATTCCAATGTTCTAACTTTGTCTCCAATTGCTAATCCTCCAATTCATCCGTACTCGCATAAATGGCGCGTACATGAGAAGTCTAACCAAAAGACCGGTGGGGCTCATGGTTTAAACCAAAGCAACGCGCTTTTGGAAAGTGGAATTCGTATTTTGTAAAGGGAAGACACATCCCTTAAAAATTGTGGATTTGTGGGGTTGTGAATTGGGTTTGGAGGAACCCAAACCCCTAAAAAGAAAGAAAAAAAAAGAAAAAAAAAAGGGTGTTGGCTGAAGTAATGGGTTTGTTATTAGTGGGGAATTCTATGAAAGGCTAAAAGGAAGGCTTTTCTTTAACATTAAATTTAGGTTGGAGACTATTTAATTCTAGTGGAAGTGGGGGATCTTTGTCTGCCTAATGTCAACCCCTATACTCTCTCTCTCTCTCTCTCTCTCTCTCTCTCTGACCAAATTCACATATAACTTTGTGAGGGATTTATACTTATCCTAAAGTGGTTGTTTGAATGAATGTAATCTTAAATTTACCCAAAAAGAAAAATGTGATCTTTCAAATCTGACCATAAATATTACCTGTTTAATTAGAACAAGCTGGTCTTAGTATACACATCCTAATTGATATATTGCAATATATATATATATATATATATATATTTTGGCCATTGTAAAACTATCTACAATAAGAAAGGTTGAGAACTAGTTGATATAAGATAGTTTTCTAGGTTTGGAGTGACAGAAGTAAAGCCTTCTCATTATACATTATTGAAGTTCTGATCTATAAAGTCTAGTGTTTTCTTTCACTGGCCCTCCCCTCTCCAAATTTTGGTAAAAATTATTACTATTTTGGATTGGCTAAATGGTTTTGTTTGGAATGGAAATATGCATCTTCCATAAAAAGTATTTTGGTTGTTCGAATACGTCATTTAAACGACAATGAGAATTGTTATGTTGAATGATTAGAAATAATCCTGAAGTCCTGATATGCAGAGAAAGAAATTAAAAAAAATAAATGAATAGTAAATAGCTTTAAAGATTATTAAAAGAATAGTAAATAGTAAATATCACTATTTTTTAAGATTTTATCCAAATTTTACCTAACCCTAACTTTCTTTCTCTTCTCTCTCTTTTTTCTTCTTCTCGTTCGACGCCAACCCTCACCATTATATCTCGAGCCCTTTCACTACGTCACTCAATTCTCGACGAAGAACAACTAAAAGCCTAAAGAAAATCAAAGAAAACAGCCTCTGATTTCAACATAGACGACGAAGATGGCAGTCATTACGTCTGGGTCTAAGGATGTCTTAGATCTACACATATTACCGATGGCTTTTCAATTTGATTTGTTTTGGTGTACATCGGTATGTCAGTGTAAATGGATATGATATATGTAGTGAGTTTATACAAATTTGAAGGAATTTTTTTGGATCTTTGTTGTTTCTTTGAGATCTAAACATATCTCTATCTGAAGTCCTCAAAATGAATTTTTTTCTGATTTCCTTTCATCTCTCCCTCTCTCTGTGTCAATTTCTTTATTAGAAATTTTCTTTATGAATCCTTAAAAATTTGAAAAGGTTTGTTTGGTACAAATTTGAGTGGTATTTTTTGTAATGGTTTTTTTGTACAAATCTGACTGGGTATGATGTTCACCCACCACGCACGGAAATTTGACGAATATCTTATTTTGTTGTTTAGATCTACACATATAACCGATAGTTTTTTAATTTTGTTTGTTTTCGTGTACATCGGTATAATTTTTTTACTCAACTTGTAGAAATTTCAACATCTCACAAATTGTGTTTAGGTTTGATTTGTGTTTGAATTTTTTTACTCATACCCAACCTCTGTTGGTTGCCATCGGATCGTATATATGGGTATGATTTTTTTTTTTTTTTGTGAATCTTTAGAAATTTCAACAGATTGTGTTTAGCTTTCATTTTGTACAAATCCATGATTTTGTGATTGGCAATGATGGCTGTGATTTTGTGATGATTTATGGTGAGGTTGTGTTGTGCTTAGATTGTTATGACGAAGATAATTGTTCTGAGGTTGTATAGAGGACATAAGTGGAAGAAGAAGTGTCAAATAAAACTACTGGGCTTCGGTGTTGGTATTTGGTGGTTTCTTGATAAGGCACCCACGAAGGCGAAATAGAGAGTGAAGGAAGAGAGCAGATGAAAGAGAATAGAGACGAAAGAGAGAAGATTGAGAGGGAAAGAGGGACAAGACAGGGCTCGGTTCTCATCTTCTTGTAGTAACAATTAGTGCTTCTACATTCTGTCAAGACATTTATATCCTCGCAGAAACAGACACAAAAGAATAAAATAACAGGACAAAAAAGACAACACAACACACATGGAAAAAATACGGAAGGACGAAAAAAATTACTGTTTATCATTATTCATGCGGGATAGCCTCTTATATAATAGATAAATATATATATATATATATATATATGCACCTTCCAAAATAAGTATTTTGGTCGTTCCAATATATCATTGGATTGTTTCACTTAGATGATAAGAAGGATCGTTACGTTGAATAGTTTGGAGTAATTTTGGGTAGCTGCATAATTAGAATGCCAAAGTTTGTCGTCACATTGGGATAAAAATACTCTTCCCATTTCAATCATTCTGTCGGGATAACCGTTTCAACAGTATCATAATAACGTTCAAAAGTAAACAACAATCTTAAAATGAGAAACTCCACCCGCATGCATTTACCCAAAAGAGCTACTGAGGATGCTGCTACTAGGCCCGCAATTGACTGAGTAGTGACCGCAATTTTTTATTTTCTTTTTTTAGTTTTCAGGTTTTAAAAAACAATTATTCAAAAAATTTATAAGAAAAATAAATTTTTATTCATCGTAATGCATAATTTAAAAGAATAAAAAAAAATGATCAAGTAGTTTCAATTGGGGGGGCCAACTATCATTTCCAAATTACTAATTGGTTTAGTGGTAATGATTAAAAGAATTCTGTAAGGGACTCCGTAACATAAACAAATAATATGTTAAAAAGGTAGGCAGATTTTTTTTTTTTTTTTAATTTTGTTTTGAGTTAATATAGGATGCGTTAAGGATCAGTCCAATTGTACATATGTTGTCCTTCAAATTAGTTGGGAAGCTGCATTAATAATATGAGGGTAACAAATGAATAGGGGGCACATGCAGAAGACTAGCCCATTGGACATATGGGGCCGTTGCCCAAACCACTTTGTCTAGTGAGAAAGACCCCAAGTGGATTGTTTTTTTTATCTTTCGCCAACCACATAGATATCCACACAGCATCATGGACGAATGAGCCATATGCCATAGCACAACGTTATTAACATCAGAACCACCATAATAATATATGATCCGAATCTTTAACAAAAATATTATCTGATTGGATTTTTTTTTTTTTTTTTAAAAAAAAAAACCTTCCCTTTCAATGAATATTGTTTGATTCATTCCAAAGTTGTGAAAAAAAATATATAGTAGAGATTGCACGTGTGAATGTTTTACATGAGAGGGTGAAAACAAAATAAACCAGAGCCGACAATCCAGCCAGGGATCGGGTCAAAGTTACATTCACAACTTCAGAGCACACACGAACAGATATAGAAAGTTTACAGAAACCTAATTTGTCATATAAAATTATAGAATTCAATAAATTGACGGTTCCATTACCAACTTCAAAGGAAAAGGAAAAAAAAAACACATGGCGCACACACCATCCTAATTGCGACCCTGGTAGAAAGGTCCCGACCAAGAAAAAGAAGACACCATACCTTGATAAGCATCTGGAATTCAATCTACTGGATACGAGTTCTGCTGCTTTCTGCATTTCTTATTGGGTAAAAATATGGATGTCCCTGCAAGACATCACCATCACTTACCATATATTCTACAAACGTCATAAAAATTGAAGAAACATACTGACATTATCAACGTCAGAATAGCATTAAGAATCAACAAGACCACACTAAGAACAGACCAGAAAACTTAATCCTCACAGACACGTGACTGAAAACCCCATAATCATAATTCACACATACACACAGTCCACTTCATTGGGACAGTCAATCATATTCATGTGGTAGATCAAAAGCCGAAAAGTCTCACTATTAATCTTGGTAACCAAGAACCATCCGAGTATTCTCACTTTCCAGTGACAAAGCTTGACAAATAATGAAAAGAATATAGAATGATAGCAAAAGACAGCAACACGAGTTGTGTACAGTAGCGGTGTATTTTTTGCTTAGTAGTTAAGGATTAGGCGTTACCATTGCTTCTTTTGCAGTAGGCCTCTCTTGGTGATCATATCGTAGCAGCTTGTCTACAAAGTCGACAGCCTAAAAAAATATAAAGCACTCGCATTAAAGAGAACACTTTAAACTTGGACAATTTAATATGTATAAATAAATCACTAATAATGAAGAATTCTACCTCAGGAACAGCCAAATGTTGATTTTCAACATTAATGAACTTTGTCCATGGTTTTCGGCTATGCCTATTTCAGTTCAATAACCAAGATTTGACTCTGTTAAAACTCATGTTTCCTGATAGCAACAAACTTAAAAATAAAAAAATAAAAAAGGATAGAAACGTGAGAATAATCCCAACCTCCCAACAAGGACCGCAAGATGAGGATCTAACTCTATTCGGTATTTGTTCAGATAAGCATTTAATTCATCTGTCCCAAGCACCTGTGGTAGAAGAAAAAACACAAACTTTGAACTCGATATTTCTCTTCGTTGTGACACCCATCAGCCAAGATTTGTTTCACATAAAAGAATGTGATGTTTGAAAACATATGTACAAACCTCCAAAGAAAACTAGGCCTACCTTGGCTATTTTGACCAGCTGATCAGAATTATCATGCCCATAGAAAAATGGCTCCTTACGGAATATCTGTATAGCACAAGCCTCAATAGTAAGCATCACGTACCTTGACAAGGTATCAAACTTTAAAATACGCAGCTATCTCCCACCCATTGATGAATAGGCACACAGATGAAGAACCACTAATATATGGATGAACACAAATTTACCAAAACATATCTACGATACTAATACTTGGACACAAAATACCATTTGCAGACCATTCAAGGTCAAAAGTGCACGATATAGGGGCTAAGGATTGCATAAGAAAACGATTAGAATGAAATTTCACAGAGAGGAGGCCCACCACTTGATCCAACCCAATTGAACACACCAAAATGACTATGTACAAGGAGAATTTCAAGTATAAAGCCCATCTCCACAATGCATAGAGATAATGCGCAACCAAATAAAAATTAAAATGGGTAGGAAAATGCTCACCATTCCGGCAAACATACACCCCAGGCTCCACAAGTCCAAGGAGTAATCATAGTCTTGCAAATCAACAAGGAGCTCAGGACCTTTAAAGTATCTGCAAAACAATGTGGGGTGATAATAGAAGAAGGACATCTATTAATTAAAGAAGACACCCAAATTTTCAATTTCTATATCATCAAAAACTCAACCAGTAGACTTTGGTATATCAAGGACTACTGCTGCTAACATACATAGGTACGTAATATATCTTCTTCCCTAAATGAGTGGAATCTGCACTAACCATTTAAATCAATGATTCCCAAATGATAAAAATATAATCTTGGATCTGCACAATTTAAACTAAATAGCATTCGTTAATTTTAACTAGTATTACTTTTATCATTCTTCAAGTCTTTAAAACTCGGTTTCTCTGATCCCAAAAAATTGAAATTCATCCAAGGCAAGTGTGCTTCTATTGCAATACAAATTTCCAATTATTTTGTTACAATGCCATCCAGTTCATCCACCTTATATACCTCTCCTTCGTGGATGGGACAAGACAACAAAACTTACTCTTTGCCATCCCTAATTCACATAATCTATTCCTGATTATTTTATAACTCTTTGCTATTGCTTATGAGCATGTTGGGTTTTTTTGGTTCTGGTTTTTTATGATGGGTTCATGTCGGAAGATTTGTATCAACCAAAAGCTTTTCGATTTCAAGCGTGAAAATGACCAATGGTGGAGGATTACGGAGAATAGTCGTAGGGTGACTAAGTTTATTTCCATCGACACCTTTGCTATGGATTGGTTGGCATCTGCGATGGGAGCTTGTGGAGCATCTGAAGGCTCCTCAGAGTTCTATAAAACTCAAGGGGAATCATGTGTTGGTGGTGCAAAGATGTCACAATAGGTTCGGCAGGTACATGACGTTGTCAGAATATGGGCATGAACTGAGGCATGGTTTCAATTCTGTTCCAGAAGGATGGAAGGACGAGGGTTGGAAGAGGTTCGCAGAATCAGTGAGGGAGGCTGTCGATTTCTCCTTTGTTTCGAGCGTGAAAAATAGAGCACCTGTGAAGGTCTCTTCATCTACTGTAGGAAGCAAGGGGTCTTTTGTGGAGGTTTTGAAGATAATGCCTCCGTGTATGGTGGTGGAGGACTGGCGTTCGTAGTGTGGCAGGTGGGGAGGTGGTGCAACCGGGATTGCATTTGAACCATGCACCCAAGGGTGACGGTTGGATTTCCAAGGGTGGCTCGTTTTGGTGAGGGGTTCTCTTTGATGGCCATGCAGATTGCAGAGCACCCTATTGGGCAAGAAGGAACAAATAAAGCTTATGTTGAATTGGGTTGCAATGGGCCTGGGTTCTATGGGCCTTCAGGGATTTATGGTGGGCTCTGGGAATAAGCCGAAGTCGTCAGCAGCTAGTGGGCTGGGTTTCGGGGTGGATCCAAAGAAGGTTGTGGTCTTGAATGGACAAAGAAAAAGGTGGACGGGTCGGGCCAGACTAAAAGTCCGAAATGGGCATTCATGTCAATTCTGTCTGGGGCGTACCAGTATCAATTTTTCCCTCTAACACGTCGGCATCGATTCTTTGCTCCAACGTCAACAGAACTGGCTTAGACGAATTCGCCTGTTGCCGGCGACTCTCCCGGTGGTGTCGGAATCGAAAAAGCCTCCACAAGTGGAAGACGGGGAATTGGTGCCTTGGAATGACAACAGAGAGGTGGAAAATGGAGGGGGTTTTAAGCCCGATGTCGTCTATGGTCCCTATGGCCAAGGGCCTAAATCCGTTGGAGTCTATTCCTCTATTTTTTAAGCCTATTTTTCCTGTTGAGGTATTTCGACAACCAGAGATGGAACGTAGGGTTTCCACTTCGGATCTGTATATTTCTGAAGTAGTGCAACAAAATGTCTCATCTGGAGAGGGTGCAGATGAGTCAAATTTGCCATTGTTCCTTTATGAGAGGGACTACTTCAATGGGGATGTGTGTGGCCCGGGCCCATCGAACACTCTTCCGCCTAAATCTCCATCTAATAGTGCTTCTAACTAGGTCTTAAAGGTGGAGGAATAATAGGATTGTGTGGGGATATAGTGTGATGGGTTTGAAGAGCAATTTAAGGCTCTTCTTGTTGCTATAGAATCTGGACACTCTTCGGCTTTGAAGTCAGCTTCCAAGAAGGATGGGGAATTAAGAAGACTTAAATGCTCCATTAATTATGATATTAAAGAGGGAAGTGCTGGGAGGGACATATTGATAGGGAGGGCTCCTTATTTTTCACATGAAGCCTAAAATTCTCTCTTGTAATGTGAAGGGGATCAATGACTCCAGCAAACGTCTTTGTATTAGATTGCTACTTCGAAGTTGGCAAGTGGATATTGTTTGTCTTCAGAAAACCAAGTTGCATTTTATTGATATAAGTATCATTTTGGAGTTTGTGGGGATGTTCTTACGTGGGTTGGGCTTACTTGGAATCTTCGGGGGCTTCTGGAGGTGTTCTTGTGATGTGGGACAATAGAGTGGTGGAGTTGGTGGAGGAGTGCAATGGGAATTTCTCAGTGGCGTGTTCTTTTAAAAGCGTTGAGGATGGGTGGAAGTGGGCTTATGCGGGAGTGCATGGGCCAAATCTGGATAGGGAAAGGAGTCTACTCTGGGAGGAATTTGAGGGATTGTATTATCTTAGGGACACGCCGTGGTGTATGAGTGGAGCCTTCAACATTACCCGATTCACTAGTGAGCGTTCGGGTGATCCTAGCATGTCCTCGGCAATGGAGGATTTTTCGGAGTTCATTTTCAACTTGGAGCTCTTGGATCTACCCCTTGTAGGGGGTGCATCCACTTGGTCCAATTGTCGGGGTTGTCGAGATTGGTTAGGTTTCTTGTATCTCCATCATAGGAGGTTCATTATCTAGAGTTGTGGCAGAAGAGATTGTCTCGTGTTTGCTCATACCATTTCCCCATTTTGCTGGATTGTGGTGGTATTCATGGGGTCAAATATATTTTAAGTTTGAAAACATGTGGTTAGGAGCTGATGGGTATGTTCGTAGGGTTAGGAGTTGGTGTTCTTATCATTTTTCAGGCACTCCCAGTTTTATCCTTACTGGTAAACTGAAAGCTTTAAAGTCTTATTTGAAGAAGTGGAACTATGAAGTATTGGGAAATTTTTTTTTTTTTAAATGTCGGGAAATCTCTCCAAGGCAGGGCCCTTCAAATCCACCCCTGCAGAGTAAACCTTGGTCCCGTGCACCCTCATAAGTTTTCCTACATGGAACTAGTTAAATCGCTGGCTTTTCACCAGGGGGTGTGGCCCCAAATGATTGTTTGCACCCATGAGGTGTTGAACCTTAGACCTTGAAGGGAGTGATACTTCAAGACCAAGGCCTTCACCACTTGAACCAACCCCTTGGGGTTGAAGTATTTGGGAATATTGACAACCATAAAAATTCTCTTTTGGAACTGCATATTTTGGAGGTTGGGGAGGAAAATGAGGTTATCTTTGAGGAGACATTGTTGAGAAAAAAAGAAGTAGTGTTTGACCTTGAGAGGGTTTTGTTTATGGAAGAGATTTCTTGGAGGCAAAAGTCAATGGCTCTTTGGTTGAAGGAGGGTGATAAATGCACTAATTCTCATCAGCATTGTAACGCCATAGAGTTACTACATATTGTGTAGTTTTATGAATCGCTTTTATCCGAACCAGCGGCTTGGAGGCCTAATCTAGATGTTCTGGATTTTGTATCTCTGGATCCTCTTAGTGCAAGCTGGTTGGAGAGACCGTTTGATGAAAATGAGGTTTTTAGGTGGTTAGTGGGATGGCCAAAGATAAAGCCCCGGGTCCATATGGCTTTTCTATTGCTTTTTTTCAAGCGTTGGGATGTCGTGAAAGTAGATGTGTTGCAAGTATTCCAAGAATTATTTCCTTCCATAAGTTTGAAAAATCTCTTAACGCCACATTCATTGCCCTCATTCCAAAGAATATGGGGCTTTTGAGTTGAATGATTTTCGCCCTATTAGCCTAGTAAGTGGGGTTTACAAGATAATCTCGAAGATGCTTGCTAATAGTATGAGTACGATTATGGAAAAAATTATCTTTAAACCCCAAAATGCTTTTATACAAGGAAAGCAAATAATTTTTTCTGTTCTGGTTGCTAATGAATGTTTAGACAGTCGATTGAGGGAGGGCATCCCTAGTGTTCTTTGTAAGCTGGATAATTCGGGAGAGGTGGTGCGCGTGGATTAGACATTGCGTTTCTACTGTTCATTTTTAAGTGTTAATTAATGGTACTCCATGTGGTTTCTTCCACATCTCTCGTGGTTTGAGACAATGGGACTCTTTATCTCCCTTCCTATTTGTTATCATCATGGAGGTGTTGGGTAGAATCATGGAGGCTGCTGTCCGGGGGGCGGGGGCGAGTTTATTTCCGTCTTTTCAGTGGGAAATGTCAATAATGGAACTATCACAATTTCTCACCTTTTTGCAAATGATACTCTGATCTTTTGTGATGGGAATTGTGATCAAATTCAAGCCTTAAGGGCTGTGTTGCTATGTTTTGAAGCTATTTCGGGCTTTAAGGTGAATCTGGGTAAGTTGGAGATGGTTTTGGGGAGGGAGGTGCAGAATATAAAATATTTGGTGAACTTTTTGGGCTGTAAATTTGCTTCTTAACCAATGAAATACTTTGGCCTTCCGTTAGGGTTGTCTTTTAAGGCTAAGGTTATTTGGGATGGGGTGGTTGAGAAGATTGAGAAAAAGTTGACTGGGGAAGCGGTTGTATTTATCAAAATGAGGTAGAATTACCTTAAACAAAAGTACACTCTCCAATCTTCCAACTTACTTTCTCTCTTTATTCCCATTGCCTGTAGGGGTGTCTAATCAGATTGAGAAGTTATTTCATGCATTTCTATGGGGCGGCATGGGCAAGCAAACTAAATTCCATCTTGTTAGTTGGAATAAATTTTGTGCTCCTATCTCGAATGAAGGGTTGGGGGTTCGTAATTTGCAATTGTTCAATAAGGCTTTGTTGGGGAAATGGTTGTAGAGATATCAAGCGGAAGGGGAGTCATTATGGAGGGAGGTGATTGATTGAAAATATGGGAGTGACTGGGAGGTTGGTGCTCTAAGAAGGTTAGGGGGGCTTATGGTGTGAGCCTTTGGAAGTTCATTAGAAAGCGGTGGGAGAGTTTTGTTAAATATGTTAGCTATGATGTTGGAGAGGGTTCCAGGATCCATTTTTGGTTTGATATTTGGTGTGGAGATCGGGCCCTTAATAGGGTGTTCCCGACTATTTTCCGTATGGTTTCTGATCGGCACGCCTCTGTTTCTGATTTGTTAGTTCGTTCTAATGGTTCTTTGCAGTGGGATGTTTGTTTTATTAGAGATGCTCAGGATTGGGAACTTGATGATGTTTCAGATTTTTTCAGCTTCTTATATTCCCTGGGAGTAAGGGGTTATGAGAGAGATAAGATGTTGAGGAAAAGCCTATGGGAAGTAAAAAGTTCACAGTTCGTTCATGTTATAAGGTGTTGACTGTTCAGCATAGCCCCTCTTTTCCTTGGAAGCGCATTTGGAAGACTCACGTGTCTTCCAAAGTCGCTTTTTTTATATGGACAGCCTCACTTGGAGGTCTTTTGATAATGGATAATCTGAGGAAGCGTGGCCTTATTGTTATGGAGTGGTGTTTCATGTGAAGCATGAGGAATCAGTGAATCACTTACAGTTGCATTGTGCAATCGCTAAGGCTTTGTGGGATGGAGTTTTTAGCAGAGTTGGGTTGGCTTGGGTGATGCCTTTGAGAGTGGTGGATCTTCTTGCGTGTAGGAACGGGTTATATGGTAGCTCTCAAGTGGCTACAGTGTGGAAGACGGTTCCTTTGTGTCTTATGTGGTGCATTTGATTGGCAAGGAATGAGAGGTGTTTTAATGATAAGGAGCACACCTTTGTGGAAATCTGAAATTTTTTTGTATACTCTTTACTGCAATGGTTTTCTGCTTTAGCGCTTAATGGAGCTTCCGCTCACGACTTTTTGTTGTCATTTTCTATTTTTTAAAGAGAAATACTTTAGCTACAAAGGGATTACACAAAAACAATCCCACAAACTTATGTGGCTTGATGTGGTTCGTCAGATTGTAAAGTTACTTTTATTATAAAGTAGATCTAACAAATCAAATGAAGTTACGTCAGTTAGTGAGATTATTTTATGTAATTTCTTTGTGAATGTAACAGTGCTCTAAAATTGTCTTCTTACTTATATAAAAAAATAATAACTCTTTGCTATTTCCCATCCATAACTCAGTGATTCTTCACTAAATAGCATTTACTCTAGTCCGCTTGCTTATCTTTAGACCTTTGACTTTAAGAATTATTTATAGAATTCTAAACCAATAATGATCCTAACTCCAAATTCATAAATTAAAGCTTTCGATACGAAACCCAAAATAAAATTAAAGCTAACTATAAAGGATGTCAAATTAATTAAATAAAATGTGCAACACACTACATGTATCACATTACCTCTTCTTACAAATGTTTGTTTACCTCAACATATAATTAGCAAGGTATAGTAAACCTTAAGAAACTAGACTCATAAGTTCTGCAACATCTAATCCAATATCTACAGCTCCTTGAATCTGATTTTATTAAAATTGCCGCCATCTGAGTTGCCCACTCTTCTTTTCTATTTTTTTTTTACCTTCCACTCTTCAAAAAATGAGTTGCCCATGAAAAGAGTAAGCAATCTCCTGTGCCACCCAAAGTAACATTTTTTTCTTTTATAAGAATGAGCCACCCAAAGTAATGTGAGGCACAATAGGCCCATACTAAGATGCAATCAAGGACTAGACAGACAAGTGAACACCAACGACTAGACTCATGAATCCGTAATGATGAATTTTGCAGCAGGGAATCCATTATCTACAATTTCTCAAAACAGATATGTTCAAGTTGTCGCTAATTCATTAGTTTTCATCAAAAGTAAAAACAAATTTCCTTTCCCATCCCTAATAATAACCCCAATAGATCCAAAATAAGATGCAACTATCAGGCAATTTCTAGATACTAGAAACCAAAAGGAAAACAGAATAGGTTAGTTTCGAAAGAGAGAAAACATGAGACAAATATAAATCAAGATCTTTCCAAAAAAGAAAGCAAACCTTGAAGCAACACGGACATTATATTCTTTCCCTGGATGATAGAACTCTGCAAGGCCCCAATCTATAAGACGAAGCTTACGCTGTTCATGATCGATCATTACATTATGGGGCTTCACATCTCGATGCATAATGCCTTGTGAGTGACAGTAATCCAATGCCTACAGATTCAATCAATAGAAATGCAAGACTCCCCCCAAGTTAGAAATAAGGGTTAGATTATCAGTGGACCAGTTTGTGCATGTGAACACTAAGAAAATCAAGGCACAAATTTTAAGCAGAATATTTTGACTAGCTTGAGAGTGTTGTGTATAAAATAATAGAAAATATTTTAGCCATAAAGGAATTATACGAAAGTAAGCCCACAAACTAATGTGGTTTGATGTGATACATCAGATTGTAAAGTTACTTTCATTATAAAGCAAATCTCACGGATTCCATGAAACTACATCAATTTGTGAATTTACTTTGTGTAATCTCTATGTCTGTAGCAATTCTCTAAAACAATTAACATAAAAAAGGGGGGAACAAGGCATAGAAATCTGACTACACCCAATGCATCAGATCTTAAACAAGAAAGCAATCAGAGTTTAACCTGACCAACACTTCCTTGGTTTGTGATATTCTTCCCTGTTGTTTCCCCTTATGGCTCCCATCACCACTAAACCTTCAAAAATATTTCAATGCTATCACTCTCTCTCTCTCTCTGAGTGAGATTTAGAAAAAATAAAACCCAGAGTTGTTCAAAGAGCACGAGGCAATTAAGATACTTTTAGTTCATCAATTTTGAGATTTTTGGTTCTCAAGTGATCTGGGCAATGTTGTTGTTTTGACAAGGTTTGATGAAAATATTGAGATTGGACCTTGAAAGTATGAATGGTTCTCATTCTGGAGCAGAAAGCTGTTATGTAGGCATTATGTTTCATGTAAGGGCTTGGATGATTGTTTCGTCTCAAGAATTTGTTATTTTATTCAAGAAATTTACTTCCTTTTTTTTAAGCTGCAAACATTTTTGTTTGTGGGACGAACCACCACCTGAGTCACCAGAAGCCGTTGCCCCTTTCTGTGTCAGACTCGGCCCAAGACTCGGACCCGGTATAGAAGTATCAGACACCTCCAACACACCCAATAAACTGACTTTCTCCTTTGTCGATATCGGGCCTCTCTCCTTCCAGACCCTACGTGGGCTTTTACTTGGGCCCAACCCGTAAGCAGCCTTCTTCCCCTTCAAGTCTGTCTCATCTTCATGGCCCACAAAATTCTTCTTCCCAATCTAAGCCCCACGAAGCTCTTCTTCCCATATGCTACCTTCTTCCCATGTTGTAGCACCCTTCCTCTTAGCTTCACTTGGACCACAGCCCACTTCCAAACCCAAGCCCATCCTTGTTTTCTCCTCTATGCACCGTATCATCCAATTGATATTCACTTGCAGCAAATCTATCTGTTGGAAAGTTTCCAAAATCTGCCTAGTCAACTCTGCTGTATTCTAGGAGATATTGTGTGTAAATGTGTGAATATTCTAGGAGATTAGTTTCCTTAGAAGTTAGTATTTAATTTATTCTTTCCTACTTTATTCTTTCCTTTTTTTCTCTTCAGCTGTAATCTATATATACTGCCTTGTACCTATATTTCGAATTTTAATGAGAATAATTCCTACAAATTACTCTCTCATTCTAGATGGTATCAAGAGCAAGGCTCCTTTTCTGATTCATCTAAAAACCCTATTCCCTCTGGCGGCTCAAATCAGCCCCTAATATCTTGTTTTTTCTTCCTTCTTCTTTGCCTTTCTTTTCTGTTGCTGTCAAGCCTTTTACCATGGCTGATACTTCAAACAAGGCCAAATCCAAAAGCAAACCAGAACCAAAACCTACCCATTCTGAACCCTACTCTGTCCAAATCACAAACATACGACTGAATGAGGCAAACTTCCTACGCTAGTCACAATCAGTCAAGATGTATATTCGAGGGAGAGGGAAGATAGGGTACTTGACTGGTGAAACCAAGGAGCCCGAGAAAACAGACTCATCCTATGTTATATGGGATGCAGAAAATTCAATGGTGATGGCATGGCTTGTGAATGCTATGGATGAAGAAATTAGTGCCAACTACATGTGCTATTCGACTACAAAGGAGCTCTGGGACAATGTCAGTCAGATGTATTCTGACCTTGGAAATTACTCTCAGATATATGAATTGCAGCAGAAAATCAGCAATACTCACCAAGGAGAAGGCAGTGTGACCAGGTATTTCAATGTTCTTAAGGGACTTTGGCAGGATTTAGACTTATTCAATGATTATGAATGGAAAAATTCTGATGATTGCAATCATAATAAGAAGATGGTAGAGAATGCCAGAATTTTTAAATTCTTGGCTGGACTTAATGATGAATTTGATGAAGTTAGGGGAAGGATTCTAGGGAGACAGCCATTACCTCCACTTGGAGAGGTATTTTCTGAGGTGCGAAGAGAAGATTGTCATCGGAATGTCATGATAAAAAAAAGGAGGATGAAACTGTGGAGAACTCTACTTTAGTTGCTGCCAACCCTGCTCCTTATTGTGCTACTAGCACAGATCTGTCCACTGCCAATATTTCTGCACAGCGGTCCTATTCTAACCAAAGAAGGTTTGAAGATAAGCCTCAGGTATGGTGTGATTATTGCAATAAACCACGCCACACTAGAGAGACTTGCTGGAAACTCCATGGAAAGCCTGCAAACTGGAAGAGCAGCAAATCTGGAACCTCTGGCAGCAACTATATAGCCCCTAGAGTAAATGAAACAAAGGCTAATTTCCTAAGTGCTGAGCAGGTGGATCATCTTCTTCAATTGCTGAAATCCACTCCTACATCCGGCCCTCCTACTGGTTCCTTGGCCCAAACAGGTGATACCCCTAGTACCTACTCTTATGGCTTAACTCTTGCACCATGGATTATTGATTCTGGTGCATCCGACCATATGACTAGTACTTCACAATTTTTTCAATCTTATTACCCTTGTCCTGGTAATAAAAAAGTCAGAAATGCAGATGGAAGTTTCTCATCCATTGCAGGAACAGGTTCTGTCCAAATCTCTGACAAAATTGAACTAAAATCTGTCCTTCATGTTCCTAAACTTGCTTGTAATTTGCTGTCTGTTAGTAAACTCTCACGGGATTCTAACTGCAATGTCATATTCTTTGATTCCCATTGTGAATTTCAGGACCAACTCTCGGGGAGGATGATTGGCAGTGCTAGGATGATTGATGGACTCTATTATCTTGATGAGACCCTATTCAACATTAAACAAGCTCAGGGTTTGAGTAGTAGTAGTACTAGTTCAATGCCTGTACGAGAACAAATTATGCTTTGGCACCTTAGACTTGGACATCCTAGTTTTCTCTATCTAAAACATTTGTTTCCCAATTTATTTAAAATTGTTGATTGCAACTCTCTTCATTGTGATACTTGTCATTTTTCTAAGAGTCATCGGAACACTTATCAATCAAAAGGTTATTGTGCTTCAAAACCTTTTTATTTAATTCATAGTGATGTTTGAGGTCCCTCAAAAATCACTACTACATATGGAAAAAAATGGTTTGTGACATTTATTGACGATCATACACGGTTGTGTTGGGTGTATTTGATGAGTGATAAATCTGAAGTTGAAAAATTATTCAAGGATTTTTATCATATGGTTGAAAATCAGTTCCAAACACAAATCAGTATTCTTAGAAGTGATAATAGTACTGAATACTTTAACAAAAGCTTAGGAACCTTTTTGTCAGCAAAATGTGTTCAACATCAATCTACTTGTCGTGACACCCCACAACAAAATGGTATTGCGGGAAAAATCGTCATTAATTAGAGGTTGCACGTGCCCTCATGTTTTCTATGCATGTTCTTAAATATTTATGGGGTGATGCTATTTTGACTGCCTGTTATCTCATTAATAGGATGCCTACTCGTGTTTTAAAATACATCACTCCTTTAGCCTGCCTAAAGGACCTTTTCCCTACTTGTCGAGTAACATCAGATTTACAACTAAAAGTTTTTGGGTGCACTGTTTTTGTTCATATACCAACCCATCTTCTGTCCAAATTTGACCATAGGGCAGAAAAATGTGTTTTCCTCGAATATCCTCCTAATAAGAGAGGGTACAAATGTTTTAACCCTATTACAAAGAAAACTCACATTAGTATGGATGTTTTTTTCCTTGAAAAACAGCCTTACTTTAGCCATAACTATCTTCAGGGGGAGAAAGAGAAAAGTGAAGATGAGTTCTGGCA
This sequence comes from Juglans regia, assembly GCF_001411555.2. Classification (NCBI taxonomy): domain Eukaryota; kingdom Viridiplantae; phylum Streptophyta; class Magnoliopsida; order Fagales; family Juglandaceae; genus Juglans; species Juglans regia. The sequence goes on from NC_049907.1 coordinate 814,923, forward strand.
AACTTCTAATATTTTTCCTAATGTTTTCATTGACATTGACATGAACATCTATACTCCTTTAAAAGGTCAGGAAACAGAAAATTTATCTAGTGAAAATAATGGAATTCCTAGTCTACCTGTACAAGGTATAAGTGATTCACAACCAGGGGGAGAAATACTACCAGATATTACCTCATCTGAACTTCGTGTTTATACTAGAAGAAGAGATCGTCAAAATAATAGAAATCCTTCTTCCAATCCGGAGCAAAGCCAATCGTCATCACCTTTACAAGTTGGTCCTTCCAATACACCAGGTAACTCTTCCACTCCTGCTCCTTTTAAAGACAATTCTGCTGCTGATCTAGACTTACCTATAGCCCTTAGGAAAGGAGTTAGAACCTGCACCACACATCCTATTGCCAAACATCTATCCTATCATAGACTTTCTGATACTCATAAAGCCTTTACATCCAATATTTTTCACTTGTTTATTCCAAGAACCATTCAGGAAGCCTTGGATCACCCGAAATGGAGATTGGCTGTTAAAGAAGAGATGAATGCACTAATTGCTAATGTCACTTGGGAAATTGGTGATCTACCAAAGGGGAAGAAGACTGTGGGCTGTAAATGGGTATTTACAGTCAAATTCAAGGCTGATGGTAGTATAGAGAGGTACAAAGCAAGACTTGTGGCAAACGGGTTCACTCAAACATATGGAATTGACTACCAGGAAACTTTTGCTCCTGTAGCCAAGATGAACTCAATCCGTGTGTTACTATCCCTAGCAGTCCATTCAAACTGGCCCTTGTATCAATTAGATGTGAAGAATGCTTTCTTAAATGGAGACCTAGAGGAGGAAGTTTTTATGGATCTACCACCAGGATTTGAAGGCAAATAAGGCAAGGGGAAGGTGTGCAGATTGAGGAAGTCTTTATATGGACTTAAGCAATCTCCTAGAGCTTGGTTTGAATGCTTTGGGAAGGTAATAAAGAGTCACGGCTACTGCCAAGGTCAAGCTGACCACACTATGTTCTATAGACACACTGGTGAAGGCAAAGTAGCTATACTTATTGTCTATATTGATGATATTATTCTGATAGGGGATGACAGTAATGAAATTTACAGATTAAAGAATATTCTTGCTAAGGAGTTTGAAATCAAAGACTTAGGTAACTTGAAATATTTTCTTGGCATGGAGTTTGCAAGGTCAAAGAAAGGTATATTTGTTTCCCAACGAAAATATGTTCTTGATTTACTTGGAGAAACAGGTTTTTTAGGTTGTAAAGCTGCAGAAACACCTATAGAGCCTAATCTAAGACTCCAACCAGCTAAACCTGAAGAAATAATCAATAGAGAACAATACCAAAGATTGGTAGGGAAACTCTTGTATCTCTCTCACACACGGCCTGACATAGCTTTTGCAACAAGTGTGGTAAGCCAGTTTATGCACTCACCAGGACCTGAACATTTTGATGTTGTATACAAAATCCTAAGGTACCTAAAGGGGACTCCAGGTAAAGGCTTATTGTTTGGAGGTCATGGGAGTTTACAAGTTGAAATATACACTGATGCAGATTGGGCTGGAAGTGTCATTGATAGAAGATCAACTTCTGGCTATTGCACATTTGTTGGAGGAAATTTAGTAACATGGCGCAGCAAGAAACAAAATGTGGTGGCAAGGAGTAGTGCAGAGGCTGAGTTTAGGGCTGTTGCTCATGGAATTTGTGAAGCACTATGGATTAAAAGATTGCTAGAAGAGTTGAAAGTTACTAGTTCATTACCAATGAAACTGTATTGTGATAATAAAGCTGCAATAGCTATTGCTCACAATCCAGTTTTTCATGACAGAACAAAACATGTGGAGGTGGACAAGCATTTCATCAAGGAAAAAATAGATAGTGGGGTAATCTGTTTGCCCTATATTTCTACAGCTGAGCAAGTAGCAGATATACTTACAAAAGGACTGCCTAAGAAACAATTTGAAAACTTAATTGGCAAGCTGGCTATGGAAGACATCTTCAAACCAGCTTGAGGGGGAGTGTTGGAAAGTTTCCAAAATCTGCCTAGTCAACTCTGCTGTATTCTAGGAGATATTGGGTGTGAATGTGTGAATATTCTAGGAGATTAGTTTCCTTAGAAGTTAGTATTTAATTTATTCTTTCCTACTTTATTCTTTCCTTTTTTTCTCTTCAGCTGTAATCTATATATACTGCCTTGTACCTATATTTCGAATTTTAATGAGAATAATTCCTACAAATTATTCTCTCATTCTAGACTATCTGACATTTCATCTCCTACAAGGCACATAACTCATTTTCCTTGTACAAACCGACAGCCACTCTGTCACCTTTCTCCTGAGCCTAGACTCCTACATAAGTGGTGGCACTCCTTTGCAGGCCTACTCCTCTCTCGAGCATGCCGAGGTGTCAGAGCAATGGCCACCCCTGACACTACCTTTGGGTAGCAGTGCCTCTCGGTACAACCAAAATAGTGGTTGTTGTGGTGGCTGAAACATAGGAGATATTGGGTGTATTCTAGGAGATATTGGGTGTGAATGTGTGAATATTCTAGGAGATTAGTTTCCTTAGAAGTTAGTATTTAATTTATTCTTTCCTACTTTATTCTTTCCTTTTTTTCTGCTGTATTCTAGGAGATATTGGGTGTGAATGTGTGAATATTCTAGGAGATTAGTTTCCTTAGAAGTTAGTATTTAATTTATTCTAGGAGATTAGTTTTCTAGGAGATTAGTTTCCTTAGAAGTTAGTATTTAATTTATTCTTTCCTACTTTATTCTTTCCTTTTTTTCTGCTGTATTCTAGGAGATATTGGGTGTGAATGTGTGAATATTCTAGGAGATTAGTTTCCTTAGAAGTTAGTATTTAATTTATTCTTTCCTACTTTATTCTTTCCTTTTTTTCTCTTCAGCTGTAATCTATATATACTGCCTTGTACCTATATTTCGAATTTTAATGAGAATAATTCCTACAAATTATTCTCTCATTCTAGACTATCTGACATTTCATCTCCTACAAGGCACATAACTCATTTTCCTTGTACAAACCGACAGCCACTCTGTCACCTTTCTCCTGAGCCTAGACTCCTACATAAGTGGTGGCACTCCTTTGCAGGCCTACTCCTCTCTCGAGCATGCCGAGGTGTCAGAGCAATGGCCACCCCTGACACTACCTTTGGGTAGCAGTGCCTCTCGGTACAACCAAAATAGTGGTTGTTGTGGTGGCTGAAACATAGGACCACCTGTACAACCAGCCTCCCTCATAACCTCCACCAACTTCCTCCAACCCCTTCCCTCCCCATCTTTTGGGATGAATAAGAAGTTCCGATACCCACCTCCACCATACTCCATCAATGCCATGAAGGATCCTCTTGAGTTGCGGTGTCTCTATGCAACATAGCCCCTATATCCTTCCCTATGTGCAGAATAAAACTTCTTCCTCGCAGCCTTCAAGCAATCCTCCAAGGCTTTGATGAACCACCTTGTCGTGCCTAGCCCCAATCTAATCTCTTTCACCACCTTCCATCCTTTCTCAATCAAGAATACAAACCTACCATCCCTTACTACCTCAAAAACCTTGGATTCAATGACAACCTGCTTCGCAGTACCCATAACTCACTAAAATCAAACACTAACTCACCACTACTACATGCACCAAAAAATCACCAAAAGGAAAAGATAGGCTTTTTCTTCATCGAAGTTTTGGTTGTACGGAAAGAAAACGTTAAGAGAGAGAAAAAGTTGCAAGCTACTAGGGAGATAAATAAAAGGAAAATTCTGAACAATATAGAAAAAAATCAAAATTAGTCTGAAAAAATATATTTACATACTATGTCTATAAGCTTCCATGGTTCCACCACACATCAAAAAGGACATATGGAACATGACTTACAAATGAGAACTCATTAATCTTAATGAAGGCGAAGAAAAGAGGACAGTAAGCTTGCCTTTAGAAGCTCATAGATGTAATATCGAATGTCATAGTCAGAGAGTGTTGGATACAGCACTTTAAAATCTGTATTATTCACATGTTCAAATATAAGACTTGGGGTCTTCGATTGTTGGTCTCTAACAATATCGAGCAGCTTCACAATATTCGGCCCACCGCAAAGATTCTGTAGTATCTTTATTTCCCTCTTAATCTGCATTTTTTTGTATGGGGAGGTGGGAAGGGGAAAAAAAAGGTAAGTTTACCAACAGTGAGTCTTTAAACCAAAATTAATATAATATTGAAATGGAAACTTAAAGGAAAAAAGGGTAAGTTTACCAACAGTGAGTCTTTAGAATAAAATTAATATAATATTGAAACAGAAACGTAAATAATTCAAATATATAATGGCTTGGTTTCCTGTGTAGCTATGCATTTTAGGTTGTTTTTAATAAAATCTCGATCATTTCCAAAAATATACAATGGCTCGATGATGCAGAAGCACCGTTATGTCTAGTTCAGAAAGGATGGTAGATTGAATCATTGAATCAATTAGTGTGTATCAAATCCAGCACCGTCACAATAGCAATATCTTTGAAACAGACCACAATTACTATATATAGCAAGCATTAAAATGATAAAATTCCAAAAATACGAAGCACTAATCTATCATTATATCATGGAATTTGAAGACCAAGGTATAAAACTCCGAACCAAAGCCAATGGAAATCATGCAACTCACCTTCTTCTTCTTTACCGGTTTAAGAATCTTAATAACACATTTCTCGTTATCGGTGCAGTGAACGCCCTCAAATACTTCACTGTATTTTCCCCTCCCAACCTTTCTCACCACCTCGTAATCATCCTGCTCCCTATATAACCAATCAATACCACATATAAACCGTTAAACACACATTCCAGCTCCACAGTAAGAACCAAATTTCGAAATTCGAAACCCTAAGTTTTCCACTTTTATACTTTATGCAAAGTTGCAAACCAAATACTCCACGGAAGATTATTACAACAATTCTGTTTTGGAAAGCAACGTAACACTCCAAATTGTTGTAAAATTAGGAACATAAATGTTCTTATACATAAAAATACGCACGTAAAACGAATGAAGAGAGATTAGGTACCCCCATTGGACGGCGAGGGACTCGTAGTCCCAGTAGTCTTTGGGGCGAATGACGTTGACATCAGCATAAACCCTAGCCTTGGAGGGGGCGCCAGGGCGGCGGATGGATTTACCGATCTTCTGCGCCAGGGTTTCCGATAGCGTTGGCAGCTGACGAAGGCGGGGGAGCGAAGGCGGGTTATAGTGTTGGCTGGGGGATTGGTGCTGCGGCTGCTGCTTTGAGCGAGAGAGGGATGTGGCGGAGGAGACGAAGAGGCGGAGGAAGAAGGGGAAGGAGGGAGATAGATGAGGAGAGAGGGAAATAGAGGAGGAAGAGAGAGATGGCGTGGGGAAAAGAGAGAGGAGATGGCTGTGGTGGTCTTGGTGGTGATGATGATGGTGGGAAAGCCTGAAGTACTGGAAAGGCCTTATGGCCATCAAATCTTTGCAAAATAGGGGAAATAAAACAGCTGCACCCCCAAGGATGCCTAAATTCTTTGCCCTTTGTTTTGTTTTTATTTTTTCTTCTTTTCGATTTTATATATTTATGGGCCATTCATTTTTTCTTAGTTATTTGTCAAATTCGTATATGGCAGGCTGTGATTACAAATACATCCTATTAGTAGCCCCAATACCAATATTAAATTCAGAATTTTTCTATTTAAAAGTTAGTGTGGAAGTTTACGGCTTCTCATTCAAGATTTTATCAGTATAAAATTTAATTTTTAAATTCTTTTCTCCAAATTAAATCATGCAAAGTCAATTATATAGAGATTCAGAGAGTGCGTATTTCACGTTGACTTATAAATATAATTTTTCTTAAACTCTACCATTCCAATTTCCTTTGCTTAATAACTAAGATATAATTGTGTTATCTATTTATTTATGTATTTTTTACTGATTAATAATTGAGAAACTCTAAATTCAGTCGGCTGGTGCAAGCGCCGTGTAAGCGTGGCTGATGTGGCAAAATAAAGAAACGCATCGTTTTGAACAATTTCCATTTCCCTCATTCTCTGCGATTTCATTTCCTCTCTCGAAGCCGAAGTCTCCACCATCCCTCCCTTTGTGTTTCCTTTTCCCTCCCTTGAAGTGCCTCCCACCCTCAAAGCCTCCGTCCCTCCTTTTTGGTTGCCGTTAACCCTAGAGAAAGGTGATCAATGACTCTTGTAATCGGTGGGTTTCTTACACTATTAATTTAAATTTAATTTTTGTTTTGTTTTGTTTTTGTTTTTGGTTAAACTATATGTTAGTGTGGCCCTTAAGATCGCCTTCCTCAGTGAAACAATCATGGAAGCGTGTTGAGTCATAGTCACGCGAAATCATCACGTACGGTTCTCTCTAGGGTTTGCCTTTTGAGTCCACTTTTCTCCCCTGAGCCGTATTATCCGTGAGGCATTTCCTTTGCCATTGGATCTGTCACTTCCTTAATTTTCTTTGGAGATTAATTGGAAGATTTCAGCTCCATTGGTATGTTTTCAGTGTCTCACTCTATGGTAGGGAACATTTACTACTATTCTTTCAATATTATCAGCTCTACTAAAGATTATCAACTAAGTTAATGTTTCTTCCTCCCGATTAAGATTTTTTTTTGTTAGTAATCAACATCTACTTCCTTCAAAAAAAGAAAAATGATATCACATTTGTGGGTTTATTATTTGTTTGTACCCAAGCCGGGTTGCTAGAACTTCTATGCTAATATCTTAGTTTAATGATCCATCATTTTAATATTTCATTAAATTAAGCAGGAACAATTAGATCTTCTTGGCCAAGCTGGGATGTTTGATGAAGTAGAGGCCATAAGAATATGGAAATGGGACCATCTGAGGTTCTTTTCTTGAAGATTGTTCTATTTGTGGCGTGTTGAACTGGGTGAATATGATGCAGAGCATCTCTTTGACTTGGATACTGAAACCCAGGGGTTTATGTGCAGTTATGTTATCAAAATATATATGAAGAAAGATCCTGGATGTACTTCAAATTGAGGTGGATGTTGTTATTTATTAATATTTATAATCAATTATCAAAAAAGGAAAAAGAAAAAGCAATTACTCTCATTCGTTAATGTTTTGAATGGATCAATTTGAAATTAAACTCTTATTATGTAATGTATAATAAGAATTATGACAATTTTTTTGCTAGAAAAAAAAAATTGGCATGAATACATGATATAAAGTTTCAGTTATGTATTTCATAATCTGCTTGATGTTTATTAATACAATTTAGTTCTTGATGACTGGCATCTTGTGCTTAAAAGCATGAACTTGGCAAGCCGGCATTAAGTACAAGTGTAGAAGATTAAACCTTCACTTGATTCTGAAGACATTTATAGCAGGAGCTCACATAAACATTTGTTTGCAGTTGATGATCTACAATGTATTATCTAAACTATCCCAGTTATACGTTTGCAGTGTAACTCCTGTAACACTCATTTCCAAGATTATATAGCAGCTAACATATCATAAATGTAATTCATGTATTGGACACTCAAACTATTGAGGAAGGGTTTGCATTTTTAATAGTTTTCTATATTTGCAAGTTCAAATATATATATATATATATAAACTTCCGTTTGTTTGAGGAAATGCAAATGCCTGTGTGTGTTTTTGGGTTTAGTTCAAGCTACAGCTTTTATGATTATGGAGGTGTACTGGGAGTGCAAATTAATAAAGTTACATTGGTAGTGAACCTGTAATGGTGGCTGTTGGTTTGAAATGTTGGTTTCTGTAGTGGGAGAAAATGAACAATAGAAAAAACATATGTAGATTGAAATGGGACCAAACATTTTTCTTTTTATAAACAGAGTGTAGATTGAAATGGGACCCGTGTCCTGCAATTATCCCTATTGCAATTACCAAGTATTCAACAAAAATACCAAAACTCAAAAAATGGCATTTTCAGTACTTAAAACCTGTATTCCAACTGAAGGATAAGAGTACCAATTGGAGTTCTGATTCAAGAAAAAAACAATGGAGACAAAACCTGGGGGCCAACTCCAGCATAAATAAATGTACCTATTTGTTTTGACCATACAAAACCACAAGACTCTTAACATTTTATCTTAGTGCCAAATGGCACAAACTATAATAAGAGAGACTAATTAACAATACATGGGAATAACTCCTTTTCCCACTTCTATTCTGGCCAATTTGGGAATGAAGCTAAATTACATTATACAATTAAACATAAATGCATTTGCTCAAAGTGTGGCTACTCTCCATTGCAGCTTCAACATGTCCTAAGCAGCATAGCCTCCATAGACAATACTCCTGCAGTTAAAATAAGAATATTTAATGAGAAGTCATATCTAATAGAAGATTTTTATGCACATACTTATTATGGCATCATGCCATATATTGAGTCCATGATTGGGTTGGGTGTTCAAACACCCCCTCCCCCCCAAAAAATAAAATAAAATTCATCTACATCCATAAAGGTTCAAAAAAAGTTTTTGCAGAAATTAAAATTCAACCATATCATTGCACCGAGCGTGATCCAATGCCCTATACACGATGTTCAATATCCAAGGTTAGTCTTTGAGAAGAATATAATATTAGAAACATCCTAGCCCAAAGAAATGAGGTATGAGGTATGAAGTATGAATATAATATTTGAAATTTTAATTTTAAAGCTTCTAAGAGGAAGAACGAGTTCTAGTGCTGTTTCTAAACTCAAATAGAATATATTGTGCTTGCATACAGCTCTTTCTAGGAAATTTATACTTTAGCAGTTTTGAAGTGGTTGAATAACTAAAACCAATAACATGATTGAGACCTTTTTAGAATTAGTCCCCTGAAGAGACTCCCATCAGTAGTCTTAAATTCCTGCATTTTCATGATTTGTCTTTAGGTATGTATGCCCAAGTGAAACAAAATTCGTGCAAGGATACTTAAGTTTAGTTGTATTACTAAAATGACATAATAACTACAACATGAATAAGCATTTGTTATACTTTCCTAAAGAAGTACTACCATTAATAAGCATTAGTGGTTTCTTACCTTAAAGGGAAGGGTACCTACAGGCATAAAAAGATGGTGGCTCTCCTTGGCTTTCAAGTATTTGTTTGCAAACAGTTACACAGAGGTGTTTGCATAGCATCCATTAATTAATTGATTAATTGATCGATTAATTAATGACACCCTCATTATTTCTCTCCTTTGTACATTGGCTGTACCTGAATGTTTGTGTTTTGTTTTCGGCTTGTGAATTTAGCTCCTACCCCACCAATTTCCAGTTGAAAGACTGGCTTATGTTCAATTGTTTAAGCATAATGAGGCATTTCTATTGAAAGAAGTTTGTGGTCCTTAATTCTCTGTTTTCAGATCTTTTTACTAAGTCGAAAAATTAACACTCCTTTACTTCCAATAGTTAACTCCATCCGAACTATGATTATGTGAATTATAGCTTAATTTCGACTAACTTCTTTGTAGATTTTGGAGTATACTTTAACATAAGATGTTACAAGACAATATATTGAAACCCATAACAAATTTTCATACTATAATAACTAATTAGTAGAATTCATTCATTCCTACAGCTCCAAGTTAGAATGGATATAGCAAACAAGATGGCCTCGAAAGAACTTCAATATGTATTCCCATTCACAATCATCCTAAAAAGAAATGGCATGTGAGTTTTGAGAAACTTGCAATATTCTGGGGTGTTTTTTTTTTTTTTTTTTTTACACCGAAGCATGAATTTCATTCATCACCAATAAACTCAACCAATGTGCAATATTGTTCCTGCTAACAGATTTTGTCAACATTGTTCCTAAAACAACAACTCCCAAGAAATCATGAAACAAGAGCAAGTAAAAAAATGTGCTTTACCATTGTACAGTTTCTTCAATTTTTTACTGGGTATTTCGCACGACTATAGCCCACACGAAGGAGAAGACCAAATACCCTTTACTGGGTATTTCTTCAATTTTTTACTGGGTATCTACAATGAACAAATACCCTTTACTGATTTGGAGCTTTCATGGAAGTCTGCACTTACAAAGTCGAAGACCCACACTTGAAGATTTGAAGATGACCCACGCAAATGGGCGAGCACAAATCCATGTGTAAATCCTGGACGCCAACCTCTCCTACCAGTCGTAAATGTGTAAAGCCCGAAGCTTTTGAGAGAGTCAAAGCTGTCATGCTTGGCGTCTTGCTGATTTAAAGTCGAAGACCCACACGAGGAAGATGACTTATGCAAATGGGTGAGCACAGATCGACTTGAAGACCACAACAAAGAGCAAGTTTACGATCTGAGGAACAACACCACGACGCCGAAGACGACTGACCAGACCACCAAAGCAAAGCGGGAATTCGAAAGAAAACAAAGTTTTCTTCTGTTTTGCGTTTAGTGTTTTTTTTTGTAATATCCACGTCAGCCGACTCCGCAGCGACTGTATTCGGCGACTGTACATAGCAGAGTTGTTAATAATTATAGATGTGTAAAACATAATTATTTTCCTGTACTAACAATAGATTTGTTCACACTAATAATAAATTTGATAGTAGTAAAATAGAATTTGAATAATACCTCTATTAAGGACGTGTTTTACCGTTACGCACTCTCGATCTCCTGTAATCAAAGAGTGAGATGGCTTGGGGGTCTGATAAGGCCCTTCTAACACCTAAGTCAGTAACGATCTAAATCTTCTTAAAGTAAAAATAGTCTAGAGCTTTTATTAACGTAATTGGATTCTTTAAATAAAGTATTTGACTTTTTAAGATGATCCAGATTAATTGTTTTGCCCACTATTTAAAATTTGAACCTCGAAACCTATGGGTTATCCACTTATTTTAAATGAGTGAATATCTTAATTGTCCCAATATAAGCGACCGGACGTTCATGTCCTTAACAAACCGGCGTGAACTCTATTGGGCTAGAGTGATTTGAGTTTCAAGTCTAGTAATTCGTTGGGTCATCATGATCTAGGCTCAAGGCGGCACTCCGCGAGCCCTTATAGTGGTGTCAAATCCCTTTCAAACTTGTAAATAGGCATAGTATATTTACCCTATTCAAGACGGTCCAAAAGATAATAACATAGAATTATGCTATAGATTAGTCATTATTTTACCACATATCCCATATTTTTTTATTTTTTCAGTTTTATGTCAGACTTATCACCATCACTTTCAACCTCTCTCTCCCCTCAGTTTCTCTCTGACCTCTCTCTCTCCCTTCTCAAGCTCTCATTGGCCTCTCTATCTCCTCAAACTCTCATTAACCTCTCTCTCTTCTGATTTTGTTAAAGGTAAAAGAATACCAAATAAAATAAAACTCCACACGTCAGTGTGCTGACGCGTGGGATCAACAACCATAGAGTTTTTCTAATGACATAATGGTCGGTACCTGAAAATCTACTTTTTGCTATTGGGGCCATTAGGTGCACTGAAAATAGATCAACTGGGAATTATTTTCTTTGTACAGTATGGTTGAGATCTATGGAATTTAGAAAAAAAATGCAATCTTTATTCTTTAATTATATTTATTATAATTATTGATTCTAAATAAGTTGTATATATGATATCGGTCATAAATAGTCGTCACCTAAAATATGTTGGAATAGCAAAACCCCATGATCATATACAAAACGGTTTTAGTCTCAAATTTACCATACCGCATACTTACCTAACACATTTCATAATTGTATTTTAAAATAATAATTTATTTTAAAGTAATATTATTTTTATAAAAAAATTTATTCAATTTATAACATAATTATATAAAATATTGTGTATAAAATATTATAAAGATGGAAAATAGAGATTATTCACGCACGACCGTCGTTAAAATCGCAGTTTTGCGTGCCTATAAGGTTTCGCATTCGACCGAAAAAGTGTACCAGATGGCCAATCCCGTCCACATTCAGCCCACTTATCATTGGACCGACATTTGGTTATACACTCTCTCTTTCTCTCTCTCTGTTTTTTTTTTTTTTTTGAGACATGAAACTCGTTTAAAAAGGTTTGGTAGATAGGATAGGCGGCTATAGCTTTGATATTCGATATTAATGTAAACAATATCTAAGATTAAAAAAAAAAAATGTAAACAATATCTCAGCTGTTTGATATTCTATAATAAATTTAACGTATCATTGTGAGAATATTTAATACTCACAAAATAATGGTTCAATAATGAACAATTAAGGCTACGTTTAGATATTAAATTGAATTGAGTTGAGATGATAAAATATTATTAAAATATTATTTTTTAATACTATTATTATTTCAAGATTTAAAAAAATTGAATTTTTTATTATATTTTATGTTGAAATTTAAAAAAATTATAATAATGAGTTGAGATAGGTTTAAGTTCCAAACGAAGCCAAATTTTTTCAATGTTCTGCACTCACTTCAACACATAAAAATCACAATTAATATAGAAAAAATAAAATAGGAAAAAAAATATCTCTACCATTGAAATAAGTATTTTAATAGTCATTACGTGTTGATAAATGATATTTTCAGTTATAAAATATGTAAGTTTTGCATACTCTTTTTTAAAAAAATAGATAAATTTGAGACCTACCTAAAAATATCATTGTGAGAATACTTAATACTCACAAAATAATGGTTCAATAGTAAATAATTAAGGTTGCGTTTAGATATTAAACTGAATTGAGTTTAGATGATAAAATATTATTAGAATATTATTTTTTAATATTATTATTATTTTGAGGTTTGAAAAAATTAAATTTTTTATTATATTTTATGTTAGAATTTGAAAAAATTGTAATGATGAGTTGAGATAGGTTGAAGTTCTAAACGAAGCCAAATTTTTTCGATGTTCTGCGCTCACTTCAACTCATAAAAATCACAATTAATTTAGAAAAAATAAAATAGGAAAAAAAATATCTCTACCATTGAAATAAGTATTTTAATAGTCATTATGCGTTAAGAAATGATATTTTCAGTTATAAAATATGTAAGTTTTGCGTACTCTTTTTAAAAAAAAATAGATAAATCTGAGACCTACCTGAAAAAATTATTTTTAGTAGCAAACCATACTTTTTTTAAAAAAATAAATATGTGGAGATTGTATATTTGAAGACTATATTTAACATTACCTTTATGTATTTTGTCAACAACTTTTTATATGTATACAAATTGATTAGGGGGAAAGGTCATTAATCCTATAGATGGTGGGAAGATTTTTTTTTTAGTCAGGGAGGGGGTCGGAGGGGGTCGAACCCAAGATCTCCATTTTGAAGGTTTGAGTGTTATGCCATCAAAGTATATGTATTTTGGCAAACATGAAAATAGACAAAAGAACGAGGCCATTATTTAAAAAACATTTTAAAAAACACTAAATAGGTTTTATGATATTTACATGATACACTAACTTGACATTAATCTAATACAAAATTAATAAATATATGAGTAATACTATACACTATATTTTTATCCTATTTTTATCATATTAAGTAGTATGTGGTACGTACATTCATGAAAATTAGATGATAAAGAAGTATGCAATAAATTATCATTTAATTGTGATAAATGTGCCATATCTTATTTAGTGAAATAAAAATATGATGATAGTATAATATATAAAATTTTTCTAGATTAAAATTAAAAAAAGTTCACACGTTGAATTAAGTGAATTAAATTAAAATTGGCTCGCATATAATTTAAACTCAACTTGACACAATTCAAATCTTGTTTCAAAATAGATCATTTGTATTAGAAAAATGTTTAATATATAAATAATTGTTATAAAAATAAAGTTATAAATTGATATAACTTTTTTAAATATAAATTAATATGATTTGATATGGTATATTAAATTATAAATTTAATCATTATAAAGTTGATCTAACGTCAAATATTTTACAATTAGGTAAGAGAGTGAGGGATTGAATCTTAATTCTCCCACTGAAAACCCCAATTAATACATGACATTTTATAAATTTGTTTTTATAAATTTTATTTATAGATGTAATAGTTATCTTTTTATTACAATTAGAAATTAACAAGAAAATAATAAGTAGGAGTTGAAAGGTTATTTAATTAAATAGACGAAATTAATATCAGCTGGTGCACTTTTTTATTTTACATTTTGTAAGCATTTTTTAAATCTTCTTATTATTATATTTATTTGTTCTGTTCATTTTTTTCACATCCTTATATATTTTTTTAAAAAAATTTACAATATTATTTAAAAAATATTTTTTTAATCATTAAATAAAAAAATCATCTGGACCATCCTTAGGTGAGTTTAGAATTGGCCTCATTTATTTTCATAATTATTTTTATCTTATCTTATATAATTATTATAATTTTTTAAAATTCTCATATAAAATCAAATAAATAATTTAATCTTTTAAATTTTAAAATAAAAATAATATTAAAAAAATATTTTAATAATATTTTATTTAATTTTTAATTTTTATCTCAATTCTATCTCAATTTAAAAAATAAACTGTGCTTATTCTTTTCCGGAAACTTCGTCGCCCGAAGATCCTCCGAATCAGGGAGATTTGAGACATTGACGGTGGCAGATTGGTCAAAACAACAAAAAAGGGTAAAAAAAAAAAAAAAGCCACCAGACCGGACCAGACCAAAAAAACTAACAAAAGCGGGAAACTTCGAATCAAGAGGACCACGTACACCTCCTCGTCCGCCCACCCCAACCATATCATAATTACTCTGTCCTCTGTTATTTTTAGGGTTCTAAAAACACTATACCAATTCCCAGTGTGGTCCGCCCCCCTCAGACGCCATGGACGATGTTAGAGCAA